>NW_005355741.1:156442-242323 GCF_000412655.1 Myotis brandtii | reverse complement strand
TACCCGAGGATATTTTTCCATTGATCTTTAGGGAGAGTGGAAGAGAAAGGGAAAAACAGAGAGAAACATCGATGTGAAAGAAACACATCGACTGGCTGCCTCCTGCACACGCCCCAACCAGGGCCCAGACCAGAGTGGAGCCTGCAACCAAGATATGTGCCCTTGACTGGAATTGAACCCAGAACCCTTTGATTTACAGGTTGATGCTCTATCCACTGAGCCAACCTGGCTAGGGCCCAACATCCATTTCTTATGATTGAATAAAAACACAGGAATCACAGCCTAGATTTGCATATTACACTACAATTTACACAATGTGTTCCCTTGCAACATTTCCCATGATCCTTACTTGTCTCTGGTTCTGGTTGTCAATGGGAACAGGAACCGTTTGTTGTCTGTCCTGTGCCAGTGGTGGTGACTCCAGCAACGACGCTCCTTTGTGGGGCAGAAATATTCCTCATGCTGCCTGACGACCTGTCAGGAGTATCTTCTTATGAAGCAGATGCTGCAAACCAGTATTTTCATGTATACTAACTGGTAGCAAAGTGAAATGCAAGTGCGCGCCATAGCAATTCATTCCGTTTCCCTGAACTTAATCATGACACTGCATTCCTGACCCCAGGAGTTTTAGATAATTCTATTGAAGAAGGTGAAGAATAGGCAGGGGGAAAAAGAACTATGGGGTTTTTAGAATCAGTTATTGTCCGAGTGAAAGGTTTGAAAAAGAATGCATTTATTAGAAGTATTGGGGGTCGGGAGGGGGGATGTTTTTCACACCTGTTTTCACACCTCTGAGGTGATAAGTCCAGCCCTTACCAAGTAGAATGGCAAGTTTCACACTGAACCCACCCAAGTATATTCCTACAGTCTCCGAACTGATTTATTCTACGAGAAAGGCAATGAGACCTCTCGCACCAACCAGTGGCCGAGAGAGGTCTCTGCCATCTTTGCCCTCCCATCTTCCAGATGTGGATGCCATCTTCTGCATCTCATATATGAATCTCCAGGGCGATGTACCAGGTCTCTCATGACATTGGTTCTAGATCTACAATCTTCTTCTTTGTCTTCTTTTTTTGAATTGATTTTAGAGAGGGAGGAAGGAAGGGAGAGGGAAAACATTGATGTGGGAGAGACACATCCATCGATTGTGTCCTACACACAGCCTGACCGAAATTGAACCTGTAACCTCGGTAAGTGCCCTGACTGGGAATCAAACCTGTGGCCCATGGGGGAAAATGCTCCAACCAACTGAGCCACAACTAGCCAGGGCTCTCCTATTCTTAATCTTAATACTCTGAGAAGTAGACATCCGAGTTGGCAGTTTTACCAACACACAGTTTCTATGTCTTAGATGTTATGTCTATCCTACCTTAGTCACTCACTGACATAGAATTTATTTTTCATAATCTCTCATCTCTCAAAATGGCCTATCTGATTACAGTTTAGCATCACATAATATTATAACTGGCATAACCTCAGAGATTACATATGGCAATGCCTAATAACCAACTAACAGAACTCTTGATTTACAAACCCCAAACCTGATCACCATTTTTCTTCAGCTCAGTAAATGCCAACTTCATCTATGTAGGAGTTGGAAATGACTTATCCTTGATTCCTTATTACCTTTACCACCCTATGTCTAATCCATCAGTAAAAGTTATTTATTTGCTATCCTGAATATATTCTTTCCCAAAAGCCACCATCACCTCTTGCCTTGATATGCTAAGAGCCTGTAAGTTATCCCCTTGCTACATATTCTCTCACACTTCCCTGTGTTATTGTCTACATGTTATTTTCTGAGATTTTATTGATTTACTTCCTTTGAGATTTTCTGGCTCTGCTACTTACTACTGGGATGTGAAAGTTCCAGGAGAGTGCAGGGTATAGAGTACACTGTAGCACATATAATTGTGCCTACAACATTGCAGGCTCTCTCAATGAATATTTGTTAAATAAATTAATCTCCTCCTACACAGACTGGAAATATGAGTCACAATGAAGTTAAGTGAATTTCTTAGGCTCACAAAATTAGTTAGTAAATCTACAACTACAAGTTAGGTCTCTTGAATCTCAATCTAAATCATTTGTTGTTGTACCACATTGTGGTTAGTATTGTTACTACCATGTGAAACTGTATTATATTGACTTAAGGAATCCAGTACTCATAGGTCCTGGCTTATACTGTGAGGCTGACTGGGAAGTGAGTGAAACTAATTAGAAGATCAGTAACTAAGTGGGTGGCTAATGTCCAACACAGACCTGTTGTGCCAAATTCTACTCTTCAACAAAGTTATAGCATCCCATCTGGTGCAGGTAATTAGCCTTAAAAACTCCTGCACACTTGAACCTTCTGATGATCATTCAATACCACTTTAGTTGTGATGTCACCTTCTAATATAGAAGCATTTAATTTTCATGCTTGTCTCTGAGAAGTAAGTACAGTTCCACCTTCCAAGGCATATTTTTCCTTCTTTACTTATGTTTTAATTCAAATTTTCTAGCTTCTTCTGAGACCCTGTTTATTCAAACAACTGCAGCTCTTTCTTACACCCCTAGCTTTTTCCTCTTCACTGCCTTCATTTGCATGCTTGACCTTTAGAGTGTGTAGACCTCCGATTGAACAAGGCCACCTCATTGACTAGCTGTTTGACAATGGACAAATTACTTACTTTCTCTGAACCTTGATTTTCTCACCCATAAAATGGAGATAAGGAAGGACAATTGTGCCAATTAAATTTAAAAAAAAAAGAAAAACATATGTAAAGAACTCCCTGACAGAGTATGCACTTAATGGTAGCTATAAATATTATTATAATCAGATTTCCTTTAACTAAGAAACATTAACATAAATGCAAACATCACCCCAAATTTTCTCAGCTCTCCTATCCCTAAATAACCCTCATTTGTTCATCATTTATATTCATGGGCAAAATTCTTTAAAAATATGCTCTATATTTATTGCCTTCCTTTTTCTCATAATACTGTTGTATCTGAACAGACTGGGAAGCGTGTGCTTTCTAGTGTCAAATGTTACACTCTTGATTTCTCTATGCAAACCATGGTTATTATTAGAGTTGTTCTATTTCTAATGTATCTGTGTTCTTTCATCGCACCATGAGTGCCAGTCCTTCAGGAGAATGAGCCAATGAGCCAAAGTTCACGAAACTAGCTATAGCCCCAGAGAACTGGGATTGTCTCCCAAATGTCCCATAGTCATTCATATCATGGGAAGAGCTATGGAGGTGAGGTGAGGCAGTGGGTAAACTTACTGGGAGGGGGGTTAGTAGACAGAGTTCTAGTCAATGTCAACATCATTTAGATTAAAGGGGGGTGTGCAATTATTTGAGGGAGACTGAAATAGAAATTCAGACAGAGCTTAATTACTAATAAAGGAAATATATCTCATGAAGAGATACTTCCCAGGGTGACGTGCCAATTTATAAAGGTAAGCATGCTACTGGAAGGTGAATCTGAAGGAGGGACTTCATAGGAAGTTAGTGGACAATAGTGACCCAGCACCATAGCAAAACAATGGTTAGGAAAAGTGAGAAGTAAGATTTCCCCTCATCGCTGCCAGGAAACCTGGTCATAGATTGGGTAGATCTCTCCATGGAAAGAGACTTCATCCAAGGACCCTGAGCAACACTGGGCAGCTGGCTCAGTGGGGTGGTAGGTAGCAATAACTTATTAGGTTTGCTTAGTTTCTTTTCATTAAGAGAGCAAAGCAACCATACTTCTTGCAAGTGTGTTTTCCAAGTATGTGCTGGGGGGGCTCAAAACCAAAGATATAAAGAGTTTCTAGAAATTCACTTGGGTTCTCAGTGCCACAGGTATCTCTGGATAAAAGGAAGCTACCCCAAAATTGAACTCAAGCAGCATCATAGGCTGTGCTCCAATCTACCGCTCTACCCCCAAATGCTTCATAGTTGCCTTGGTCAAGCACAAACCATCAGCCCCATGATTACGCAAATCATACTTAGTGAATGAAATACCTACCACATCTTTTCTTCTAACAACTAAAATTGTTTTGACATAGAGTTTCAGATGTTTTATTTTAGTTGGAATAATACCAAAAGCCAGTTCTTGAAGATTAAACTGTGTCGATGTTAATCAGACGGAGGTATATCCTGGTCTCACGTGAAGCACCATGGACATTTTGAGGTCTCTGAGGTGCCTTGTTATGTGGTAGTTTCACTTGCAACTAGGATGAGTTTGCTTGAATAGAGAATCTATCTCCTTTTATTGTTTTGTATTATATTTATCATTCTCTTATCTTCACTATGTGCCAAACAGTTTTCCGTGGAATGATTTATTCTAATAATTAAAAGAAGGCAATATTCTTTTGGTGGATGACTGTTTTGTCTGAGTTATAACATATAATTTGCTTTTTTTCTTTGTACCATTGTTCCAGAAGAGATTCATCTTTAATTAGTTGGAGGTGTACTGTGGCATACCTTGGTCTCCAAGTAAAAGATTTTCCTTTTTCAAAATCAGATGAATTCTGAGTTGACAAGGTAAAAAAATCTGTGGTAAGATTAAAAACGCTAAGATTTTCCATTAAGAAGTTGCTTCTAGGTTGCTACAATTTAGCACTTCAGCTACTGAACACCTATTAAAGAAATGCTTGTTTGCATTATGTTAGATGTAAATTAGGTGACTCACTTTCTCCATCTCTTTCTCTATATTTATTTTTAATTCTATTCTAAAGCAGGAACTAGAACCAAATGAAATTAAAGCCTCCTTTTGGTTTGATTGGTCTAATATTCTTCGATGAGCAGAGTATGACTCACAGCCTGTCCCCTTTTTATTAATAATTAAATTGAGACATTGAAAGATTATATAAACTTATAGTAGCAGATTAAATATCAAGACTGTAGTCCACTGAACAGCACTGCTATGTTTAAAACGGGTATTTCCAATATTGTCCTCAGATAATTTTAATATTTGACATTATAGGATGGATATAGAAAAGTACAGTAATTAAAAACAAACATCATATTTTATTCTAATTTTGTTGGAAAGGGGTTTTCACTTTGGATGGAAAAGAAGGTAAGATCCATAATGTGCCTGTAACATTTATTTTTTGCATTTGCTGCATTGACAAATACTTCTGTTATATGGTGGTGACCAGTTCTTCTTTATTTTAGAAAATGTTTTTGTTTCTCTCTTAACCAAAGTAAAATTAATGTTTGTTATAGAAAATTTAGTAGGTACCAATATATGAAATGAAAAATTTAGAACCCACCCACAATTATACAATAATAACTATTGTTAATATTTTGGTTCACTGAATTACAAACATTTCATCTGTGCATATTATGTTATATGCACATTTTAAAAATATAAATCCTACTGTAATTTATAAAATCTCTTTTTATGCAAGATCATATATTGAATTTATTTTAGTAAATAAATTTAATTTAGTAGATTCTCTATTCACACCACTCTTTACCTTGGCTGCATCATGATTTATTTAGTTAAATCCCTATTGTTGAGCATTTAGTTTGTTTCCAATCTTTTCAAGATTCTAAACATGCTTGACAGAAATGTTTCATGTAGTCAAATATTTGTCTGTACTCTTGATTATTCTGGTAAGACATATCTCTAGAAGTGGAACTGCTTTTAGTTCACATTAGTAGCCTTTTCTTCAGAAAGGTTACACTAATTCACATGTGAATTAGATTGTAGCTAATTACTTTAAAACCTCATAGCTATTCCTCTTGTGGCAACCAAACATACTGACTTGTGTGGTGTGGCAAGTTGGTAATTCAAGGGTCAGAAATAAATGGCTAAATTCTGCAATGCCGTGATTATTTGAGGCATATTAATTTGGCACAATTCTTTTAGCTGTCTGCTTTTGGCTGGTGTTATCTGGATCCATCAGATGTTTTACTATTCTTCTGCAAGAAGCCTCAAATAAATTGAAAAAAGGAGCCTGTCAGTTGCAGTCTAACATGGTATATTAACACTCAATCCAAATCCAGGCAAATGTCATCCATTAATCACAGGCCAATATAACAAGCAAGAATTGTGATATTAACCAGGAAAAGGTTCAAGGATAACTCTGAAGCAGAGCATCTGACCTATTCACCCAGGAGGCTATCATACAAATTAATGTGCTCAACATTAACACTGGCAATGCTCCCAAGGCTCGTCCAGGTTTGCTGCTCAGAGGACATGGGCAGGAAGAAGACCCAGACATAATTTCATCTTTCAATCTTGACATTTCTTTCCAAACTTTGAAAATTTCCTCTGCAAATTTTACTAGATGGAGGGTGGCAGAGATCATGTATCATTCTCATTTTTAGATTCCAAATTGTGAAATAAACAAAAATGGGTATTAATGTTTTCATCCGTGTCTATGAACCTCTCCATAAGGCATGCAGTCTATCTGTGAGTCATGCAGCAGAGAAGAAAAATGAAAATATCAAACCTTCCCCCACTTCCACCCCTAAAAATGTTTCTAGCCTCAAAAAGGAACTTAGTTCTCGGCAATTTTAGCCTAAAAATGCTTCTTCAGCTTTTCTTAGACTGGCCACCTCAAAATGCAAGTGAAGACAAAACTGGCCCATAAGATTAATTTTTGGTAATTGAATTTACATCTTAAAAACTAAGCTGTTTCACTTCCTCATGAAAAAAAACCAAATTTCTTAAAGATAGGTTTCTATTCCATGTTTGTAACCCATAAAGTGCCGAGTCTTTTATGTGTATTTTGTGGAATGAAGGAGAATGTCCTGTGTCTTCACAAAAGGAAGATGTTGTTATTACTGGCAATGCCTTGTGGTGGCGAGAACACCTAGATATGCCGGCTCAGATCCCCAGCTTCTCCTCCCTGCTGTTCCAGTACGAGCCGTGCCACCTCTGCCAAGTTAATAAATCTCTGTGAACTTTAGTGTTCATGGTTATAAAATGATGATACGAATTAATGTTTCTCCTTAGAGAACAGGTTGTTTGATGACTAGTACATTTCAAGTGATAATTATTATTAATATTATTATTATTTTGTTCAATGTGTTACTGTTTTCCTTATCAAAATTCTTCTTTCCCAGTGTTGGGGTTGGAATGGTAACCTAAGTCAACCCTCTTTGTATCTAGTGTTTTATTTTCTTAAATTTTGTAAATTTTCATTTTCTTAAATTTTATTTTCTTAAAATTTGAAATGATATCTATTTTTTACTTCATTTAATTATTTTTTTCCTCTCTTCCCTTTCCTTCTTTTTTAAATTGAAGGATAACAAACGTGCAGAAAAATGCCCAAGTCCTAGGTGGAGAGGCCCATATAAACATCATCCTTTCCAGGGCTCATACTCTTTCTAACCTGCTACCTAAATTTCCTGCCCCACCGGGACCGGAAGCCTACCTTCCAACACTATTCCTCAGTTTCCCATGATGCCATGCCAAAGTGCAGTGGCATCAGGGCACCTACTAAGCTGTGTGACACAACAAACTGCTTAAACTCTTGCTGGCTTCAATTCTCATCTTTGAAAAACAGGAGGTTGAACTTTTCAGAATTTTTTTTCCATCTCAACATTTAACGATTCTTCTAAAGGACAGTCTGTTTATCTAGGTTAGTATTATTTTTGTACAACATCTTCTGTGGTTTGTTAGTTCAGGTGGAGCTTCACTGAAGCCTGTTCTAAATGAAAGGTGTCCAGTTAACCCTCTACTCTACCCCAGAGACAAACATCCCTGTGACCTCACCAGCCCCATAAACATGGTCCCAGAGGAGTAGATGCCAGAGGACGGATGAGCTGAGGAACTAAGGCAGCTCCCCTCTCCTCTGCTTGGTGCGTTGGGCAACATCACATCACACAAAGAGTGCAAAATTCTCTATAACTTGATTGTTTTAGATCCCTCACTCAGTTGTAGGAAGAATATGAACTGCCACTTAGCAGTTGAAATACTGTTTGGGTAGCACCACCGACTACTTCAATACTAGGATTGAAATATCCTTTCTGCCTTAGTGATCTATCTAGAAGGAACCTGCAGGTCTACGACTTCTGTCCTCAGAAACTGAGAGTGAGGAAGAACAGATTAGGATAACTTCCTCCAAAAGTCAACAGAGGAAGCATTGCCACCTTCCTCCACAGTCTTGCAACACGTGCTCGGCCATGGGTTGAGTTTTCTGTAGTTCTAAGGGTCTCCTAGCATGAGCCGTTTATTTAGAATCTTTTATTTTATGATTTTTCTTGAATGATTCCTCCAAAGGGAAAGACTCAGTTTGACAGCCACCAAACAAATGAGTGAATCAGAACCTACTTTTCAATCGACCCAGAAACCCAAGTACTCTGCCCCTGATGTTAAGTGTACAAATTTTCAGCGCTCAAGGGACATATTACCCCAGTACTTCTGGTACCCGTCCTCACTCAGGACACAGGCCTTTACCTGGGACCCAAAGTAATTTCTTCCCCGAGATGCTCATGTGGTGAGGTAAGAACTCAAATTTCTTTTCCTTGAGAAATACTGGGTAGAAATGCATGGCCCAAAGGAACAATGAGAACTTAATTGCTCCCAATCAGGTTGCCTCCAAGCATATTTGCCATTTATGGTCACGGCTGCCCAGGATAAGGGCCCTGGTGAGCCATAGATTCACAATATATGTTGTGCCACATCTTGATCCAACTTTAGGAAAAGTAGGAGGCACATTTCCTCCTCTGGACTATTTTGGAAAGGGACTTTTAGCTCCTCCTGCAGGGGAAACCCATATTCAACGGGAGCCGGGCATTGTCCCCTCTGCTGCCTTGTTAGTTGAGGAGAATGCTTTCTGCTTACTTTTGTCAAAGTTGCTTAAATACAATTACACTCCCAACCAGCATTTCCCCCAGCTCCTCCAGTGTCAAACAAGAAACCCAACCCCCAAATCTAAACACCAGACAAGTAGCTTGAAAAATGAAAATAAATTTTCAAATCCAAAAACCGTGTGCTTCTGTGATTGAAAATCTTTTTCTTAGCGAGTGGGAGTCGCTTTCATCATTGCTAGTCATATGTTTTTGTTTTTCCTTTCTGGTGGAGAAGTTTTCTAGGGTATTTTTCAAACTTTCCAGCTTAGCAAAGCGTTGGCTAAAATTGAAAAGAGAACTAGGCGTTGGGTTGGAGGCAGCATTAGGTTTGTTCTTGTGGGGGGGCAGGTTGCTGACACAGCGAAAATAAGACAAAACATTTGAAACTTCTGGCTTTGTACTTCTCAAATGCCTCTTTTAGAAATCGCTTAAGTCGTTATTAACATCCACCACCCACCTTCCCTTTTCGGTCCTGACATTGGGTAATAATAGATAATGTTGACATATGTTCCCTGCTGGTCCGAAATACTATACTTCTGTGAAAGGTAACATTTTCAAGCTATGACAAAATGTATTTTACTTGGACAGAGCATTAGTTATTGGACTAATCTCCGAATGTGGGCTGTGGGGTAAAAGTTTTAACATTTTAGTTGTGGGAGAAAGTTTGTTGGGAGAGTAAAAGCATCAGTATGGGGTGTGTTTAGCTTTCACCATTTCTAGAGGTATTGGCTTCGTGTCAAACTCTTATGTCCTTAGGAATGTGAAGGAAACATTCCCAGTATGTATGAAGAACAGCTGTCCATGGACACAGCAACTTTTAAAAATGATTATACCCAACTTTACTGCAGTATGGATTATGGAATCAAAAAATATTTTTCACTGTGTACCCAAGAATTCTGTTTTATGGGCCAGTTTTAAAGCTTTTAACTGCATGAGACATATGCCGCAGTTCTGTTGTTTGTTCTCCATGTGATGTATTCTGAAATATGTTGAGAGAGAGAGAGAGAGAAAGAGAATGAAATTCTTCTGATCAAATGTGGTCCTCAAACCACGTTTGAAACTAATTTAGGGGATGAATAAGGAAATGCCCCAGCTGGCTTCCATGCTACTGAAGTCTGAACAGCCTTTTGCAAAACTGGAAAAATTGATTTTGTTTTGAAGGCTCACGCAGACTTTAGTGTTGTGAAAGTTGGACAGAGTTTTTATTGAATCTGGTCCTTTGTGTTTTATGACAGTCTGAATGGGTGTTAAGATTCCACGAATAAGTCTCTTGCCGTTTCTGAAATTCCTGATATAAACATGGGCTCCATCAATTTGTTCTCTGCACAAATGTCTCTCAGAATGTTAACAAACATGGTGCATCGATGGGTGGGCTGGCCTATGCGAGAGCAGTCTGCCTTACTTGGAAGGGCCTATGCATGATTTTTCTTTTGTTTTTCAAAGGGGGGGGGCATTGAGAACTAGGGACTGATAGGGGGAGGTGAGGTGTTGGCTTAAAGAATGAGATTTGAAGATAAAGAAGAGTTAGCTCTAGGCTATTGGGGAAGTGTTGTTCGTGGCCTTCAATTGAAAATCTGGCCAAGACACTACATCAGGGGATTGTGGGTTAGCCCTCAGGCAATGAATTAGTTATCTTCAGGGCTTCAGGTGAGTCACTGGGAGGAACACAGGTAACACTATATCCTAAAAATTTAGTCTTGCTATGTTCTGCATCAAGTTTGTGATTTTGAGTGTTCTTGAAATTCAAATATCAAATTGATAATATCCTAAAATTAGGTGGTTTTTTTAAACTAAATACTGTAATTTAAAGCAAGCAAGCAAAAAAAAATCTCAATTTTCATGACAAAAATTAGATCGTGCACTATATCAAGACTGTTGAAGGAGAACTGCGATAGAATTTCAGGAAAAGTTAGATTCCTCAATTAATGGTACTGAAAAATTGCAAATTGTATAATTACTGAAAAATTGTATATTATACTGGTATAATTGGAAATTCTCTAATGTACCACTATCGTTATAACTATCATTCTGAACCTAGTATTGGATTTTCATGTTGAAGCACAAGTGGGCTAAATCTTATTTTTCAGATATTTAATGTCGAAATTGGAGCTGTGATGGCTCCTTTTTTTGAATCAACAAGAATTTGTTACATGGTTAACCTGCCAAACAGCATCCAGCTCTCTCCTTAGTTTATTCATAGTTGCTCTTCTAGGGTGATTATCTGGTATATGGAGCCATTCCCTAGCTGTATTCTCCCCTACAAATGGTCCTTCATGGAGAATTGGTAAAGAATCTGAGTAGCCATTTTGGTTGAATTTATATTCAATATGAAATCAATGAGCTAACAGGCAGGGATGCTTCAAGGGAGACTTTAATACTCTCTGTTATTGGCATTATAACGTTGGCCAGTTCCTTCATGTGCTTCTCTTTGTGGGCCAAATTCTGCCCTCTGTTTCTTACTTGAGATTCCCACTGAAGTAGTAATTACCAAGTGGAAGAACACTAAAATGTTCGGCCAAATTCTGTTCTAAGTTGCTATCATGTAACTCCCAATGAAGTTAATTATGATTTAGTAAGAACTAGTGCTGCAGCATCTTAAGGGCTTTGGAACTCTGATCTGCCATCCAAGACACCAGGCCGACAGTCTGCCTTTAAATATCTCATTTTAAGAGGCAAATCAACTCCGGTGAAGGTAAGAAATGGCTATGCCAGTAACTACATATGTAATGGGGTTTAAAGAGTAGAATTTAACATCTTTGAACTTCAAGAAGTTTCATCTTTTTGCAGTTTCCCTTTTTAGGGGAGAGTCCTTTTTTTTATATAGAAACTTTAATTCTATCTTGCATTAGAGTCCATTGGTATGAGTTACCTCCTGTCCCATTCTCTCAGCATCTCTTAGCTATAATGATATGTAATTTTTATTTCCATTAATTGTAAAACATTTGCTTAAGTCATCACTGCTTAGCTATTATTTCCTGGAGCTAAACCATTATCTTCCTTAAATACAGATGTTTATATTATGCATAATATAATTTCTGTCATAAGAATTCATTGTAACTTTTCAAAATACTTTGGCTCTCATTTAGCATATGTCTCAGTTTAGCCTTTTATTATTTTTTAATGGGAAAAAAGGGGCCTCATGACTTACAGAATTTGTAGGCTTTTGTCATTTTGCAAGTAGGGTAGAAGGGGCATGCCTTTGCCCATGGGTTGGTGTGAGCAGAACACACTGCTTTGGGGACCATTTACTGGATAGTCTCAGGTTAAGATTCCTCTGAACATTGACATGTAGACATGTCCAGCTTCTGGGATCCTTTGGCTTGTATCGGAGACCCTGGTGGCCCAGAGCGTATGTATTAGAAACCAGGCAGGTCAGGGAAGATGGTGGATAGTGTCTAGTTATGTATCCTGTGGGAGCTCGAAGATGAGCCTGGATTCATGTTAAAAAAAACCTTTCTAGGTTAGAGCCATGGAATGATCAGCTCATTCTTACAGAAAACTGGGCTTCACAAGGACTGATTTTAGTTGCCTTCAGAGTTGCCCAAGTTAAAAGCTGCCTTTCTATATATTGCTAACAAAGATACCAGGGCAAAAGGGGCATTGAGAATTCACTTTCAGAATTAGAAGCATAGAATATTAGCGTTAGAAGGAACTTCCTTTCTTGCTCCCTCTTTCTTCGTTCTCTTTCTTCTTTCCTTCCATCCTCCCTTACACCCAAATTTTCCTCCTGTATATAAGCATTGATTGAACTCCTAGTATTTGACAGGCACACTGACAACTGGGTATAAACAAGGAAAGCCGCAAATTCATGGTCAGTAGGAATTCGCATTCTAGTTGGGATGCGGTTCAAGAAAAAATAACAATTATAGGGGGTATCTTCCTTATGTGAACACTCAGTGAGGAGGGATGCTCGGTGTGTGCCATGGAAAAGATTATGTTGTATGTACTCTTTTGTAATTAAACATAAACATAATGTTTAACATTAAAATCAGTACAATGAAGACCAGCAAATTTTTGACTTTGTCTGGGATAACTATTTTATTGCTTTCAACAAATCAAAAGATTTCAGACTAATATTTTTTTCCCCTCAGCTTGTTGGTGCCCCTCCTATTTGGTGCCATTAGAACATGATGGGCCTATTGGGTCATCTAGCAATGGGCACTCTTGACCCAGGTTGGATTTTCAAGGAAGACTTACAAGGGTAGGCAATTCTTGAGTTGAATCTGGAATAACTTGGAGTTATGTAGGTGATGGAATTGGTGAGGTGCTCTGGCTGGGTGTAGGATAGAGGGCAGGATTTTGAGGATGATGTGTGTTATGGGTAAGTAAATTCTCCATGAATACGCATGGAGAAAAAAATGGTGCCTTTGGTTTGGTGTGGGTGAGCAAAGAGTGGAGGTTGGTGGACATTAGGACCTGTATGACATGTTGAAGAGTTTGGATGCCTTCTGAAAGAAATGAGGACACAGTGAAAAGTTCAGCAAGAGAACAATAGCGTTATGCTTTAGAATGAATGGCATCTGACAGTGTTGGTTAAGGTTGGTGGTGGGAGACCAGTTGGAAGGCTATTGTTACACTCCTGGTAAATAATGGAAGAGACTAAAAAGATATTTTGATGGTTGAATCACCAGGACATGAAAATTTAAATTCTGGGTATGAGAGTGGCTAAACATCTCAGACTTAATATTCATGTTTCTGGCTTTTTTTTTGACTTGGTGGACAGTTATTTTATTAATTAACAATTTAAAATTAGAGTTAGAAACCTATCCAGAAGGGAAAACAATATATTCCCTTTTCCATGCCTTGGACTTGATGTCCTTCTGAGACATTGAGAAGAGAGCTCTCCTTTGGTCTGGCCTAAGAGAAAGACTCCACACCCAGAGCCATAAAGTTGGGGCTGAAGAAGGTTGTGAGGGCTTTGTCTGGACCATGTTAAGTGATTTGGACTTTACTTTTGTTCTCCATTTCATTTATTCATGTTTAATCCAATTTACTCAAGAGTTTACAAATCTCTATTAATACATGTGGTTTGTGTGTTAGCTGGTATGAATCTCTATTGATTATGGAATATTCCTATTCAGCCATGAACCAAGTCCTCTGCTCTCAGGTGTATACAAAGGAACCTGCTGTTTCCCATCACGTATGGCCTGGTAGGTGGCAGGACAGATGGGAGTGGGGTCCATGTGGAAATTAAATCAGCTGCAAATGATTACCTTCTATTCCAGGGTAGGTCCATTTCTGTGTACTGTCCACATTCTGTTTCTAGAGAAATACTTTATTGACAGAAGAATAGGAACGTGGGAACAGGCAAACAGACTCATTCTCAGATGAGGGCTGCTTAGCTGGGGTCCATGACCGACCAGAGCCATTGTAGGGAATGGTTAGGAACATGGTCCTTGGGATCATCCCAGGTTGGAGTCTCAGCTCAAACACTCAGCAGCTGCTAAAAAAATTCCCTGCAATTAAGTTTCCTCCTAAGTAAATAGGCATGATAATGTCTACCTTATAAGATTGTTGCTAGGACCAACGAGATAGAGTATCATACCGTACTTAACAAAGTGCCTGGTACTTGGCAGCATGCAATAAAACAAAACAACTGTATTAGTTGTATGGATGGGTTTCAGAGAATTTGTCAAGACTGGAAGCTGTATGCATTGTTTTGTGAGAATGTGTGGAAGTACTACTATTTTTGAGGTGGGAGAGAATATATGGCTGTCATTAGAGTATCAAAGGAGCCATAACTTTAAAACAACAACAACAATAATGAAGATTTAAAAAACCCCAAAAAACAAAACCAAAGTAAAGATTAAAAAAGAATGTCCTGGACAAAATTGTTAAACAGTTACTTTAAAAAAAATTTGATTTTTTAGGGCAGTTTTAGGTTTACAGCAAAATTGAGTGAAAGTACAGAGAGTTCCCATATACTCCTTGACCTCACACGCTCAGCCTTCTCCGCTATCAACATTCCACTAGAGCGACACATTTGTTACAACCAATGAACCTACATTGACACATCATTATCACCCCAAAACCATAGTTTGTCTTAGGGTTCACACTTGGTATTGTGCATTCTGAGTCTGGATAAATGTGCAATGACATGTATCCGCCATGATAGTATCAAACAGAGTAGTTTCACTGCCCTAAAAATCCTATGTGCTCTGCCTACTTATCCTTCCCTCTCTCCTAATCCCTGACAACCACTGATCTTTTTACTGTCCCCATAGTTTTGCCTTTTCTTGAATGTCATATACTTGGAATCACACTGTGTGTAGATTTCCACATTGGCTTCTGTCACTTAAGTGAAATTCATATAAGCCTCCTCCTTTCATGGCTTTTCTTGTTGGCTGTGAACAATACTCTATTATCTGGATATACTATAGTTTATTCACCTGCTGAAGGATCTTTTATTTGACATTTATGATATAAGATGCTATAAACATCCTTGTGCAGGTTTTTGTATGGACATAAGTTTTCAACTTACTGGATAAATGGCAAGGAGTGCAATAGCTAGAACAGCCCCCCCCGCTCCCGCCCCGTCCTCTATAACAACACTTTCCAATCATCCTTTCCCCTGTAGACATTCCCGATAGCGTTCAACCTGTTCTGAAAAGTCTCTTCATCCTCTCATTCTTCCATCTTCTCCCACTCACCCAGGTGCCAGAGCCATGCCATTATCCACAGGGCCCATGGTCTCCACCAGCATTTAGTTTTCCTAAAAAGGATTCCACTCTGAATGCTTTTCCTCTTTTATTCTCTACCTAACTCACTTTCCACCCTGGATCCTATGCTCTGTAGTTCCAGATCTTTGTTAGGGAACTGAGAAATAAATTCCTCCTAATGAGTTGCTGGCTGGTATTGTTATTGTACAAAGTATGATATTCACATTTTAATAATAGTCAGAATTTTCAAGACTTTTTAAGGGGTGGGAAGGTTGGCCTGGAGATTTAGGCCACCTGGCCTATCAGTAGTGGAGATATTTTTGGGTCTGGAGGCCTGCATGGACTTCTGAGATCCACACTCTGATTGATTGTTTCCTCTGTCTTGAATAAGAAGCACACCTGTGGATTTTCATCCTCCTGCAGCCACTAAGGCTTCGTTCAGCCTCAGGAAAGCAACACATTTACTTTATCTCAGTCACTCTTTCAGCAAAATGGGAATGGCTTTAGACTGGCTGCTTAAGAATTGTTT
Organism: Myotis brandtii; assembly: GCF_000412655.1. Taxonomy (NCBI): domain Eukaryota; kingdom Metazoa; phylum Chordata; class Mammalia; order Chiroptera; family Vespertilionidae; genus Myotis; species Myotis brandtii. The sequence goes on along the minus strand of NW_005355741.1, from coordinate 226,352 downwards.
ACTGGTTGATTCTTTTATTTTCTCTTTTGTTTAAGGCCAGGATGATAGAAAGTGCTAAGTGTTCTGATTTTAAGTATGAGATTTAAAGTACAAAATATCACTGCATAAGGATAGATCAGAGTTTTGAAGAAATCCCTTCAGGGAAGTTAAGCTTCCATTTTTAAGGTGAAGGTAATATTTATCTTGCCCCATAATGTTTTTTTGTAAAATCTACCTTAAAATAACACAAATGGGCAAATGTTTCTTCCTTACGAACTCTTTAAAGGGAGTGAAAACAGTTGTAACATTACTTTTTGTGTGGCATGTGAAAAGAAAATCCTGGAAACACATGTTTATTTTTTTCAGTTCCTGACCACTGTGTTTGGAGAAACTGCCAAGGGTGACTTAAAACGTACAAATACAGTAACTTGCTCTGAATTTTGGGCCCATGGTGTCTTGGGCTGTTTTCAGTAGAAAAGAAATTGTTATGTTAACTTGACTTCTTCTGATCACTTTGTTTCCCTGAAATCAGTTGCATGCAGATTAACAGGACGGATTCCAATGAATGAATGCACTGAACATAACTGACAATCCTTAATATACAAATACTGAACATGGGACATTATCAATTCTCCAAAGAAGTACTCTTTCTGCTTTTATACGAGCGCCTAAGAACAGACTTAAAAAAGGACATTGAAAACTTGCCAAACTTTCTTTGTATTTTGAAAGCCCACATCAAGAAAGGGTAGTAAATAGTCATTGAATATAGGAAAAAGGAAACTATTAGCATTGTTTTCTTTTAAAGATAAAAGGACAGTCCCAAGGAAAAGCTTCATAATCTTTGAAATATGAATATGTTGTTTAATCAGTTTGAAACAAACGTCAACTTGAAATTTATGTGTCTGTATAAATAGACAAAATATCTCATTACCTGCTAATTAAAAAAAAGGGTAACTAGCTGTTTATTGAGGCCATATTTCAGGATAACCATTTTCTACATTACAATCACTTGGCAAGTTGCAATCAGAGTGAGATAGACACTAGTTTTGAATTTTCAAAGCTAAAAAAATATGAAACAAACGTCAACTTGAAATTTATGTGTCTGTATAAATAGACAAAATATCTCATTACCTGCTAATTAAAAAAAAGGGTAACTAGCTGTTTATTGAGGCCATATTTCAGGATAACCATTTTCTACATTACAATCACTTGGCAAGTTGCAGTCAGAGTGAGATAGACATTAGTTTTGAATTTTCAAAGCTAAAAAAATATTTTTATATTCTTAGCTCTGAAAAAAATATATAGTCTACATATACCTAATTGAATGTTTTTCTTTTTCAAAATACCAGAGCCAACTTTCAAACTTTTCCTTCTCAGCTCCTCATTTTTATCTCATAGAAACTGGCCTGTTAAATATTAACATTAAAAAAATTCATTTGATTTGCCAACAAACATCACTACCGCAAAATTTTAAAGAGATACATTCTACAAAACTTTTATTCAGAAACTAAAAGCAGAGATTTAATAAAGTATTTTCAGCATCTTCTTACTTACACAATTTCAAAAACTTCTTCATGAATTTTTACCCATTTAAATCAACAGGATTTTCTTTCTTGTTTTTCTTGTGGTATAATTGACATACGATATTATATTAGTTTCAGGTGTACAATATAGTGATCTGGCATTTATATACATTGTGAAATGTTGACTTCAATAAGTTTAATTACCAAGGAGATTTATGTAATACTTTAAACCAGTGGTCAGCAAACTGCGGCTAGCGAGCCACATGCGGCTCTTTGGCCCCTTGAGTGTGGCTCTTCCACAAAATACCACGTGCAGGCGCGCATGTGCAGTGGGATTGAAACTTCGTGGCCCATGTGCAGAAGTTGGTATTTTGTGGAAGAGCCACACTCAAGGGGCCAAAGAGCCACATGTGCTCGCGAGCCGCAGTTTGCTGACCACTGCTTTAAACAATAAAGAGTTAAAAAAATAAGTTGAATTAAAAAAAATAAGTTTAATTACCATCTGTCCCTTTCCAAAGTTAGTACAACATTATTGACTATATTCCCCATGCTGGGCATTACATACCCATGACTTATTTATTTATAACTGTTTGTACTTAATCCCCTTCACCTTTTTCACTCCCTCAACCCCCCTCACTCTAGCAACCACTACTAATCTATTCTCTATATCTATGAGTCTGGATTTTGTTTTGTTCTTTTTTTGGATTCCAAATGTAGGTAAAATCATGTGATATTTGTCCTTCTCTGCCTACTTATTTCACTTTGCATAATGCCCTGAGGTTCATTCATGTTGTCCCAAATGGCAAGATTTCATTCTTTTTATAAAGCTGAATAGTATTTTATTGTGTGTGTGTGTGATATTTTCTTTATCTATTCTCCCATCCATGGATACTTAGATTGTTCCTGTATCTTGACTATTATAAATAATGCTGCAATGAGTATATAGATGCATATATTTTTTCCAATTAGTGTCCCCCCCCATAGACGATACCCAGTAGTGAAATTGCTAGATGAGATGGTAGCTCTATTGTTAAATTCTTGAGGAACTGTTTTCTATAGTGACTGCGCCAATTTACATTTCCACCAACAGTACACCAAGGTACTCTTCTCTCCACATCCTCGCCAATACTTGTTATTTCTTGTGTTTTTGATAACAGCCATTCTTATAGGTGCGAGGTGATACCTCATAGTCCTTTGGAATTACATTCCCTCATGATTAGTGATGTTGGGCAGCTTTTCATGTGCCTGTTGGCCATCTGCGTGTCTTCTTTGGCAAAATGTCTATTTAGCTCCTCAGTCCATTTTTAAAATCAAATTGTTTGTTTTACTGCTGCACATTTTTGATCAGCACTAGAATATAAACATATTTGTAAAATCTTCTGCGATCCATCAATGGCACAATATGCTGAATTTCTAAAACCTGAGGTGCTGCTGAACAAACTTAAAAAAAATTCTATATAGTTTACTAAGAACTCTGATGTATATCATCTCATTTAAGTTTAACCATGGCCCATACAGCAGGTGTTATTACTCCCTTTTTTATAGATGAAGAAAGAAGATAGAGAAATTAAGGGTGGAGGTAGAGATTTATACCCCCACCCCAATTCCTGCTGTCCTTAAGAAGCAACAAATAAACAAGCAAACCAGCTCATATTTTAAAATCATCACTTGTGTCTTCTCTTGGAAAAATTCAGAATGAGGTTGTCTGTCTCTTCATATTATTTGCACCTAATAGTAGAAGGAAGAGGGTTTTGCCTAATTGCTAACCTAAGTCCTTTAACACGTATCCTTGGTGGGGTTAATATTTTAAGTTTTATTCACATGTGTTATTGAACTTTTTAAATGCGTACAGATCACCTAGGTATTTTCTGAAAACACTGGTTCCAATTCAGGAAGCCTAGAGTGGGGCTTGCATCTGCATTTCTAAGAAGCTCCCAGGTGCTGATGCTGCTGGTCCAAGGATCACACTTTGGGTAGTGAGCCCCGGACGTGTCTGGTCTCCTTTTCCTCGGGCTGCTCCCTGCAGGTAAACTGTTTTCCCCTTTTGTGCTGCGTGGGAAAGGTCTTTGACTTCCCAGGCCTTCTGCCTGCCGTAAGTGGATAGTTTAATTCAGGGCTGGTGGTAGGGGAGGTGTGGGGTTGCCGCTTTGCCTTGGATAGCAGCAGCAGCAGTTTCCACGCACTTTACCAGGAATAAAGAAAAAGTGTTAGAGCTCCTTTTGCCCTCCTATCCTGTTTTCCAATTGGTCCATAACTGGGAGGGAAACGAGTTTGGGTTATCATGTTCCGACTAGTGGTACATTGTTCAGGAATCTGTTTTTGCATCCTTGGGATTTCATATTATAGAGGAGACAAACAAATAGTAAACAAAGAAATAAAGTCCATGGTATATGATATGAGTGTTTGATTTTTTGATTCAGTGATCAGGGAAAGTCTTACTGAACAAGGGACTGCCGAAGATTAAGATGCTGAGATTGTCAAAGAGACTAGTTTAGTGACTGATGAAAGGTAGGTGTTGCAAAAGGGTCCCTCCCTTCCCTCTGCACACCTGAAAGCGTGGCCTGTATTTGTCTATTGTGTTCAGGGCAGGGATGAGTGTTTCCCTATGGGTAGGAGCCCATGTGTGCCGTGTCTCCTAAGTTATATCAGGAAGTCCAGTGCAGTTGGAAAATCTTCAGTTGGGACTTTACCAGGTTGCCTGGCATTTTAGCTCCTCTATGACATGGGGGCTTCCCATGAGAGTCTGTCATAAGTGACTGATGACTATCCTCACTTATTCCACCAAATAATTAAAGGGAAAATGCATGAAGGTATGCTGTTAAGTCAGGAACTGTCTTCTAGTTTCTTTATTGATGGACATTCTCCTGGGGTCCTTAGGTGCTCTAAGATGAGAGAATTAGTTCTACTGATTCATGGATGACTAATTTGCTAGAGAGCATGGCACAGTGCCTGGCACGTGGAATAATTAGTTTTTGAATAAATAAGAGAGTAGATGATTGAATGCTAAATAGGCATCATCTAATGAGTGAGGCATGTAAGCTGCCTCTCTGATCCTGGGAGGGTCCAGCTGAGGACACTGTGTTAGAAAACATGGTGGTGATGGTGCTGAAAATATGTTTCTGGTTTAAATGAGTGACATGCATTTATTGTTATGCTCATCACTTGTGAGTATTGGTTTATCAGTATGTATAACCCGGTCATAAGTGCAGACTCTGTTCTAGTTCCTGTAGGTTTACAGTAAATTAAGCTTGTCACACTTACATGGGAGTTTCACAGAAGTCATCAACTAGTCACCAAGGAACTTTATTCTGAAAACCACTGTATTAGCTATTTGTTTTAGGATTTACTCTTAGCTATTTGAATATGTCTTTCACTTTGTATTCATTAAAAATGTATTACACTTATTTCTAGGTCAACATTAAAATAATCTGCAACTAACTGAGCTCATTTGCCACTCAGATACACAATGTTTTAAAATGGAAGTGCTCTGAATTCTGAATTTGTTGTTCTAGATTTGAGATGGTCAACTAAAAGTCTGTCGACTCCCTCTTTCCTTTCTTCATATGTAAACCGGGCACAGTGTTTTATTCCTACAGAGGAGGCTTTGACCATCAATTAGGTACTTGTTGCAAAGGGCTTTGATAGCTTGAAAGAATGACCTTTTATAAAAACAGGATACATTGTATTTATCCTTAGAGTATTTTCTTGATTCTAATTATAACTCATTTTTTTTCAACTATAGAAGGAGAACGGAAAAGGGAAAATGTGAGTACAGAAAGTGGCACTGATTTCCATCAGAAAAAAGATTCTACAAAGCTCTGGAGGAAAGTCACGCCACAGCTTAGTCTGGTCCTGGGTGGGTCTGGTGTTAAATTTAAATACCGCCTTGAAGTAAGACAGTAGGGACTCCTTCTGAGTGCCTACTTCTGACCAAAAGAGAAAAAAAAAAAAGGTGGTATGTGTTATTTTCTATTTGTCTGGTCCTGGGTGGGTCTGGTGTTAAATTTAAATACTGCCTTGAAGTTAGACAGTAGGGACTCCTTCTGAGTGACTACTTCTGACCAAAAGAGAAAAAAAAGGTGGTATGTGTTATTTTCTATTGGTAAACTTAAAAATTCATATGTTGTCAAATTACAGAAGGCATTGTAGACTTTTTACTTTAACCTCATTCTTTCATAGATGAGGAAAAGTGGATTTAAAAAATTTTTATAACTTGCCCCAAGCTACAGTAAATTTTTCTCCTGATCTCAATTCAATGGTCTTTAGTTTGCATATGGGTGGGTAGGAGGATACTACATGCATCATTTTCAAAAGACCTGGTAATACTGAGATAAATCTTAATAAACCAAGCTGAGACTGGGATACATTTCACTGTGGCACATGAACATGACTTGTTTGATCTAAGCTTCTTCAAGTGTATTTCTGGCTGTGTTATTTGTGCTTAGGGTCTTAGCATTCTTGGGTATCAGAAATGGACTCTGGCTAACTTAAATACAAATAAAAATACATTGATAAATACAGTAAGGGTGTTATTGGAAAGATGTGCTGTAGCCCACAGACAAAAAGAAGAGGCTGAACAGTTGGGGCTCAGAAGACTCCAGACTAGCACAGCTGCAGTGTTTCAAGTGGCAGATCCTCATGGATGGACAGAACAGCTCCATCTCTCCCCTTACATCTTGTCAACCCAGGACATTTTCATATGTCAGGGTCAGGTGATCTGACTAATCTAGCTTGGGTAATGTGCCTACACCTTGGCAAGGCTTAAGGTTGGTGGGTAGGGAGTGATTGTAACATTTTGATGGACAGATTGCCAAGATTGGATGCGTAGGGAAGGGGTAGTTCCCAAAATGGGAAACTTTTTAAAGCCATTAGAGGGAGATGTACATTCAGAGCAACAAAAACATACATATGCCCTAGAATCCATTTTATTACCATAGGTAGCAAAGAATGCCAGGTGTATACATTTTTACTTTGTAAAATAACCTCTAAAATGTTCAGATGTTGGCATTTAGTTATAGTTGATATTTTCACTTGTTTATTTCTCTAGTTCCATTATATTTATATTCTCATATCCCATGTAAGTCAACTAGAGCAAATATTATGACTATAATAAGGATTTTGTTCATTTTGGTTATAAGTATTCATTCACTTTGTCAATTCATTTATTCAACATATATATTTATTTATTTTATTGCATTTATTGGGTTGACATTGGTTAATAGGGTCATATAGGTTTCAAGTGTGATACAATATCTGTATATTGCATTGTGTGCCCACCTTCCAAGGTTAAATAATCATCCATCACCATATATTTGGCAACTTTACCCTTTACTACCCCCTAACCCCTTCCCTCTGGTTACCCCCATACTGTTGTCTGTGTGTATGAGTTTCAGTTTTATATACCACATATGAATTGCAATCATGGTTCTGAGCTTTTTCTGACTGGCTTATTTCGCTTAGCATAATATTCTCAAGGTCCATCCATGTTGTTGCAAATGGCAGTATATTTATAATAGGCTTTGAAAATATGTGATTCAAATTGTGACACTGAATCAGCAGGAGGTAGAAGCAGAGATTTTCTTTTTATTAAAATACATCACATAGCAGACTAAACTAGTGGATTTTACGCAGGACTCCAGGGTGGCTGGAAATTCCCAGTGGCCTTTGTCAGATGGTGGGTAGGGAGCCAACTGGCTGGGCTTCAGTTCCTTTGTGCCTCCACCTTTCCCCACCTCTCACCCAATCCTCTCCATTTACTTCAACCAGAAGAGTTTGATGTTGTTTGTTGGGTATCTGAGCAAGATTTCTCTTTATGAAAAAAAGTGAAAACTACTAGACTAAACAGTATGTGTTACCATATTAACTGCTAGCATACTTATTGGATTTATTAAACTAGTGTCTTCCTACTCCTAACCCCAAATAATAGGGAATATTATCTAGGCATAGAGAGCTCATCTTCTTAATTAAAAACCACAAAAACATTTTGAATTTACTGGAATTAACAAATAAATAGAGAATGCTCAGAGAGAATGAGGCTCTATAATACACCCTTTGGGGGAATAACAAGACAGATAAAAGAAAGCTCCTTAGCTTAACTTACTTGGAAAGACAAAGCAAACACATAAAATTATAAAATCAACAGAAGAACTGATTTCTGTAGGCAGCACCTGACAATCATAAACTGGATCACTTCATCTCCGTCTCTAGAGGGAGTTACAAGAGACAGAGTTTATATGTGATCAGCCCAGGCAGAGTGGGCCTTCTCTACCATGTCATATTCTTAGTTATATGAGTCTAAGGATTTAAAATATATATCAGAAAGTTCTTTTTTAGATATGGATTATTTCTGCATCTCCAAATTATCCAAATTTCTAAGTGCTCTATGGATTTGGAGTCAAATATAAAAATAATACTTAAAATAATCTCATATTCTATCTCTTCATTTAATCTGATGTTGCTGGTTCTGAAATGAAAAGCAAAGTCACATAATTTTATTTTTGTATATGGAGGGTGAAATGTTTTTTATTTGGATTATTAAAGAGGGACAATTAATGTTCCATTAATAAAAATAAAAACTGCACAGAAAACTGGAGTGTTTTGTAACTACAGACTTTACTTTGAATTGGATCTCTGTCCCTGCTTGCTGGGGGAAGTCTGACTCTATGGTTTTCCATTATGTTTGTGTTTGAAGGCTTGGTTCTGTTCTTCCTTCATTTAAAACATTCCTAAAGCCATTTTCCAGTGAAACTCCACCCCGTGAGTTGACTCACATCAGAAGAATTCCAGAAATAAGAACAATCATGCCCTTTCTGTCATTGATGTAATGGCGTTTTTCTGCATACTTAAATAGTCATGAGCAATATTTTGGCAGGCAGCTGAAATAACCCTACATATTTGATTGCATTACTGACTACTACCTTCCAAGGGTAGCTCAGGGGAAGGGACATTCTTTATTTTTTAACTTGAGGACATTATCTGTTAATTAAAAAACATGATGCTTTTTAAAAAAAGTATATCTGAGAAATACAGCCTGTATTTAATTCATTAAGTTTTAAACATACAGATTCCTTAAAACAAATTGTGGTAACTCCTGGGCTTGTCCTTTTAAAATAATTTTAAATTGTGGGATCGTTAGAATGTTTACCAACTAAAATTACAAAATCTTAAAAGAATTTAGTTTATAATTCTAGACCTTACATTTATGGGATGTTTTTCTAGAAATTATTCCTTCCTAAAAGTTGAGATAAAACTTTTAATTGTGTTTTCTTTGTTTCACATTAAATACAATTTATAAAATAGTCCCTCTCTTTATTTTGCATATTTTGGTTCTCTCTGGGAACTTTTCTTGATCTAGAATTTCTTCTAGGTAATGTGAAACTGTGACTATCTGAGGTTATAAGGGTTCCGTGTGTTCAGTGCAGTTTGCTCAGTTCCCCTCCTCAGGTAAAAACTGTCTTTCTCTTGATCTGGCAGTTTGATAAGCTTCACACTTTGTTAGACCGGAGGTGAGTTTGAGCAAAAGCAGACTGTTTTGGTTAATCAGTGTATCCTGTTCTACCTGGACATCTGGGAGATTTGCCAAGAGAGTCCCCAACATCTCATTCAGAGGCAGACTCAATGAAACTGTCAGCTTTTTAAAAGGCCAGTTTGACTTTTCCATGGTTCTAATATTTTCTTTATTTATTAGGAAATTAACTCCAGTCTTCTAGCTTAAAATTTTGTGCTAGTTTTATTTTAAAAAACATCTTTTCTGAAAGGACTTTTCCATTAAAAAGAGTTTATATTATAATTTTGGTTTAATTACAATTGGTTAAAACTGTAAATATACTCAATTTTGTTAGTGTTCTATATATTTTGTCAGCAATAAGAAGTTAAAGTACTTACCTTAGATAAAGGAGTAAATATCTGACCAAGAGTTAAAAGATAGTAATTATCTGAATAGTAATTGCCTTCAGTAATGGTAAACTACCTAAAAATAATTTACTGTCTCCACCAAAATTAAATTATAAGCTAACTCATGGTAGGTCATTGTCAACTCTTTCTGTGGACTGAAGCCTTTCAAAGCAGAAGGTCTGGAGGCAGAACAACCTGGATCAAATCTGTCATTGCCCCTGACTGGCCATGTGATACTGAAATAGTTATTTCATTTTTAAAAAATCTATTTTCCTCATCTATAACATATTAGACTGATACCTACTTCATAAAGGAATGAAAGTATTTAGCACAGTACTTGATTCAAATCAGAGCTCATTAAATGCCAGCTCTTACTGTGACCATATTAATTTTATTTTATATCATCATCGAAATGTATTTAACTGTTTAAAATTCTTCTGTCACAAAAGTGTTTTGTTTATCAACATCACTAAAGAACATGGTGGCTAATACAACTGAATATTCTGGTATATTAGGAGTTAACCATAACATGATTTCTAGTTCTACAATCAGAATTTGTAGACATGTCTGAATGTTCACCCCCCTTTCCCCCCAAAAAAATTCATGTTGAAATCCTTATGCTCAATGTGATGGCATTAGGAGGTGGGGCCTTTGGGAGATGAATAAGTTATGAGTGAAGCCGGCAAGAATGGGATTAGTGCCCTCATATAAAAGGCCTCGCGAGCTCCCTAACTTCTGCCTTTGAGGACACAATGAGAAGTTTGCGACTGAGAAGAGGACCCCCACCTGACCATCCCAGCACCTTGATCTCAGACTTTTAACTTCCAGAAATGTGAGGAATAAATTTCTGTTCTTCATAAGCTATGTAGTCTATGGTATTTTGTTATATCAGCACACATGGACTAAGACAGAAGTAATCCCTATAATGTATTTGAAATATTTTTTCCACTTTTTTCTATGAATGTATTATGTACTTATTGCTTGAAAAATGAACCTTAGCTTTTAGTTTCCAGAGTTGTGTTGTGAGAAGTGTCTTTAGACTTCTCAGTGACTAAATAATATTCTATTATACAGAGTAATAATAATGTAACACTTAAACATTCCCCTATTGTTGAATATGTAGGTTGCTTGAAATTTTTATTCATTAGAACAGTTCCATGAACATCCTTCTACATGCATATTTAAAAATATAATAGATACATTCAAATATATAAATATTTGAAAAGAATTTTGCATACAGTTAGCCCTTGAACAACAGGGATTTGAACTGCGTGGGTCAACTTATCTGTGAATTTTTTTTCAGTAAGTACAGAGTTAGCCCTCAGTATCCCTAGGTTTTGCTTCTGAAAATTTAACCAACTGCAGATTGAAAAAAGTCATTTCCATTGGCAGTTGGGAATCCCCATCTAAGGATGGCTGACTCAAGTTATTCATGGATTTTTGACTGAAGGGGAGTTGGTTGCCCTTATTGAATTGTTAAGGGTAAACCACATTCTAAATGCTTTCCCGAAAATTTATAGCAATTTACCTGCCCATCAGTCTTGCTTCACAGATTTGTGAACCCCAAACCAAGACTATCTTTTCCATTTTGACCTGTTTCTCCTACATAATAAATGGGCAATTTCTTGCTAATTTTTCCTGTATTAATTAACACACATACAAAATCTGTCCCAGCTTATTATGATGGGTAACTGCATATCTTGAATCACAATAAAGTTTCAATAGTTGTAATTAATTTCTGAAGCATTGTTAAGCTGCAACAGAAAATGAAAGGGATTAAACAATTATATTATTGGATATAAGAACTATATGGATTTAAATATGGCTAATAATTACAAAGAACAGAAAAACCAGGCAAAAATTATTTGTATTTTATGCCCTCGTTTCAAATGAAAAGCAACTACAATGAGTGGCTGGATCATGATTTATCCAAATATTTGGTCCTTCATGTGAGTATATCTTCTTTGTATCATTATTCACAATTACCTTTTCAGCAAAAGTAGGTGATGGGGCATCAGGTTTAATGTGCTAAGATTCTCTTTCTTTCTTTCTTTCTTTCTTTCTTTCTTTCTTTCTTTCTTTCTTGAGGACCAACTGGGTATTGGGCCCTATTTTAAGTACATCAGTGAGCCAAAGAACTGAAAACTCTTGCTCTCTCAGAACTTGATTTCAGTGGGGGAAGACAATAATAACACAAGAAATGCATTTGATAATACATTTGGAATTAATTAGTACAACAGAGTGAAATAAGGCAGGGGAGGGGATAGCTGGAGTAGGAGTAAAGGCTAACATTTAAAAATGGGTAGTCAGGTAAGACCTCCCTGACCAGATAACTTTGAGTCAAAGTTGAAGAAATGAGTCCTGTAGATGCCCAGGGGACAAGAACCCCTGGGGTACAGGCATGCCTGGTCCAGGTGGAGACTGGTTCCACAAAATTCTTTGTGAAGAGGGTCCAAGAAATCTGAAAGATTACATATCCTAAGGGAAGAAATCTGCATGCATGACTAGCTTGACCCAAGAGCTACTGAAGATGATGAGGGGAAGAAAGATCCCACATGGTGGTTCTCATTTAAATCTGGTTCTGGTTATGGCTAGAAATGTCTGTTGCCCAAGCAACACTGAGTTGGCATTAAATATATCACAATAGGGGAAGACCCATCTCCCTTCCTCTATAGACATCAGAACAGAAAAAACTGTGTCAGGAGAGTTGGAAATGCTAAATTGTCAGGGTGGCAAGGATCATAAGTTAGAGACAAAACAAGGCAGAGCATGTTGGACATGAAAGGAGACACTTCTTGGGAAGTCCCAGAAATAGGTGTGAGGGCTCTATAGGAGGTTGAGCTCTGTCAGAGGAATTTATGTATGAAATTTATTTTAACATAATTTGTCCACACAGGCAAACCTGTAAAGTATTGGATGATTTCTTTTAAAAATATGTTTTTTATTGATTTTAGAGAGGAAGGGAAAGGTAGAGAGAGAGATAGAAATATCAATGATGAGAGAATCATTGATTGGCTGCCTCCTGCATGCGCCCCAATGGGAATCAAAACCTGGGCATGTGCCCTGACTGGGAGTCAAACCCTGACTTCCTGGTTCATGGGTTGACTCTCAAGACTGAGCCATATCGGTAGGGCAAGCACTGGATAATTTCTTAGCATTTTTTTTTTCAGTATTGAACCAAAATGATATAACAGAAATATTTTTACATTATTGTTTTCCTTCTTTAGCCAAATGACTTTGAAGACCAGCTCATCAAGCTGGCAACAGGTAGAAGCAACAGTAAAGGCCAGTACAAATCTCTGTAGCAGGAAAGTGACTAACACCAGAAATCTGTAATTTAACAAACACACCTAGATTAACTGAATGTGAGTGACCACAACTCTTACAAACTCTTACTTTTACCTGGTTATTTCAAGGTCAGGTCAGCAAGAGAGACTCCAATCAGGGACTAAGGATTTTATTCTTCACAATTCAGCAAGCAGCATGAGCAGCAGAATATTTGGTATCCTAAGCCCTGCATTCTTACTGAGCTAGAACAGGTGATACTACCTGTATATGCACATGCAGTTGAGTTATAGGGTAGAAATCCTGCACTTAGAAAGTCTGAAAGCTTGATGGTTCATGGCCTGAGAGGGAAACTCTATCTTCCATAATTGTTCAAATATCCTTGCACAGGCCTGGCCAGGTGTCTCAGTTGGTTGGAGCATCATCCCCTGCACCAGAAGGTTGTGGGTTTGATCCCAGGTCAGGGCACATACCTGGGTTTCTGGGTTTCAGGTTTGATCCTGGTCAGGGTATGTATGAGAGGTGGCTAATTGAAGTTTCTCTCTCATCTCTCTCTCTCTCTCTCTCTCTCTCTCTCTCTCCCTCTCTCTCTCTCAAATCAATTAAAAAATATCCTCAGATGAGGATTAAAAATATATCCTTGCACAGATAGTCTGGAACAAAGGAAGTTAGTGCTTCTGCTTGTAAGATATGCAGAATATGAAAGACCTGTGGAGAATTGTCTCCCAATAACATTCACAACTGGTTTTAAGGAAATAAGCCAAAAAATGAACAACAAACCTAAAATGTCTGTTTTTGAGCTATATCTGGAAGGAACTCTGCCACAGGGAATCCATTCTCAAGTTTCTATGACCTTAGGACTGTTAACCACATCATCTGTGGGCAGTGTGGCCTTTTCTCTTGTACAACTGAAGGGCATCCCCGTGGATGTGTGTCTCCAACGTTCCTCAGCTACTGTGACTGTAGAGAAATAACCTGTAAAGAGTCCCTCACTCACTATTTTCTTTCATATATTCTGTCTCATGCTCTGCAGGATCAATGGCGTTGGATCCTAAATGGGTAGATCTAGCTGTCTGGTTAGCTAGGGTCCTGGGGTAGAGTCTGAGATGGAAAAGGGATTGCTGGAAAGGAAGTCTGACACAATGGCCAAATCATAAACCATAACTCCATTAAGTCCTCTTTTCATATTGAATGGGCCATGAAATTGTATTTCCTGTCTCTACAATGGAAAGAAAAATCAATATGTACTGTTCCTTCATGTAATGAATGTCCTTCTATATCCACCCTGCTGTCACTACTCCCAACAGTTAAATTAGCATGATAAGAACATTGCAAAGTGTGGGATGGGCCTGTGTCCTTAGAAGGTGATTTCTCATATCAGTCAGTGAATATAGTTTTTAAACCAGCATTTGTCATTATGGCTTAAAAAAGTGCAGAATCAGGTTAGAGTAAAGCAATGTTACATTATTGAAGAAATATTTTTTCTACCATGTCCTAGGATGTCTGGGAATTTTAGCCAAGTGTGTATTATGTAACAGAAAAAGTGCTAGACCTGGAATTCACTTTAGCTCCATGCAAATTAGTTATGTGGTCTTGATTAAGCCACTTGACATCTCTTATTTTCAGAGGTTGATATTTCAAATGGAGAAAATAACCTTTGTTTTGTTCTCAGGTTCATGACGATTATTAAAATTAACGATGTACTATATGCATATGAAAGTGGTTGGGTATGATATAACTGTAAAATTGTATTGCAATCTCTACAATGGAAAGAAAAATCAATATGTACTGTTCCTTCATGTAATGAATGTCCTTCTATATCCACCCTGCTGTCACTACTCCCAACAGTTACATTAGCACGATAAGAACATTGCAAAGTGTGGGATGGGCCTGTGTCTTTAGAAGGTGATTTCTCATATCAATCAGTGAATATATTTTTTAAACCAGCATTTGTTGTTATGGCTTAAAAAAGTGCATAATCAGGTTAGAGTAAAGCAACATTACATTATTGAAGAAATATTTTTTCTACCATGTCCTAGGATGTCTGGGAATTTTAGCCAAGTGTGTATTATGTAACAGAAAAAGTGCTAGACCTGGAATTCACTTTAGCTCCATGCAAATTAGTTATGTGGTCTTGATTAAGCCACTTGACATCTCTTATTTTCAGAGGTTGATATTTCAAATGGAGAAAATAAGCTTTGTTTTGTCCTCAGGTTCATGATGATAATTAAAATTAATGATGTACTATATGTATATGAAAGTGGTTGGGTCTGATATAATTGTAAAATAGTATCGCAATTATGGTAATATTTAAAGTAGAATCTTTGCATAATATTGACATTGAGGAACGGAATTAATATTTTCTTGGCTTCAGCTTTTTGCAACAGTTACATTAGCACGATAAGAACATTGCAAAGTGTGGGATGGGCCTGTGTCTTTAGAAGGTGATTTCTCATATCAATCAGTGAATATATTTTTTAAACCAGCATTTGTTGTTATGGCTTAAAAAAGTGCATAATCAGGTTAGAGTAAAGCAACATTACATTATTGAAGAAATATTTTTTCTACCATGTCCTAGGATGTCTGGGAATTTTAGCCAAGTGTGTATTATGTAACAGAAAAAGTGCTAGACCTGGAATTCACTTTAGCTCCATGCAAATTAGTTATGTGGTCTTGATTAAGCCACTTGACATCTCTTATTTTCAGAGGTTGATATTTCAAATGGAGAAAATAAGCTTTGTTTTGTCCTCAGGTTCATGATGATAATTAAAATTAATGATGTACTATATGTATATGAAAGTGGTTGGGTCTGATATAATTGTAAAATAGTATCGCAATTATGGTAATATTTAAAGTAGAATCTTTGCATAATATTGACATTGAGGAACAGAATTAATATTTCCTTGGCTTCAGCTTTTTGCACCTTAAGGAGCATAATATGATTGCTAAAAGACAAAAATCCATGTATGCATGAATGACATTCTAGAATATGTTAGGGAAATCTAAGTAACAACTTTCCAACATTGTTCTCACTTTTCACTAACATGTTTTTCTTAGTTGCACATCCACAAATATAACCAAGTGATAGCCATGCAGTTTATTCAAATTTCCTGGAGTGTCCTCTATACTCTCTTTATCTCAACCTTCTGTGATAATATCACCCTCAATTTAGGACTGTAAGCATACTACTAATATTTTCACACTTTGACAACTGAGGAATTAAATAGGAATCAACAGATATACTTGGGATGGGTAGTAGAAAACAAAACTTGGTCTCTACATGTGACTATTTATATAAACTGACTTACAAAGCAACCTATAATATCTGCTTTTGTTTTAAATTTGAAAATAAAACATGGATCCACAGTGATTCATGGATTTTAGCCATGAATTGGTAAACAATTTCCACAAGTACTGACTTTTAAAAATACTAATTCATTCACCACTAACTTATGTAAGCTCTCATCTTGAAACTAGTGATGGCTGACACAGAATATTTCTAGGATCAAAACTGAAAGCAGGTAGATGCCATGGTTGTGTAGCTAAGAATATCAAATCTGCCTGAATTGAATAATGTTGAGGTCGCTGAGATTTGGTTCATTGAACAATTGGGTGAAATACATATCATAGTTCAGATATGACTACACACTTGGAATTTCTTTTAGCAACTGAATAGGTTGCGTGCGTGCACGTGTGTGTGTGTGTGTGTGTGTGTGTGTGTGTGTGTGTGTGAGACAGAGAGAGAGAGAGAGAGAGAGAGAGAGAGAGAGAGATGAGAGCAATATACCCCCCTGTACTGGGGATCCAGCCTGTAACCCAGACATGTGCCCTGACCAGGAATCGAACCAGCGACCTTTCGGTGAATGGGATGACGCCCAACCCGCTGAGCCACACCCTCCCGGGCTGAAAAATCCATTTAAGTGAGGCACCCAGCAAGCCAATAGAAGTTACTAGAACAGGCGATGATAACACGGAAGGGACTGAATCTACACTGCACACCCTGTTCTTGCAAATTCCCCTTTTTTGAGGAAGTTCCCTGAGATATGGCTGGGGGAATGTCAAGGGAGGAAAAAGGAGACATATGTAATACTCTTTGTAATACTTTAAGCAATAAAAAAATAAAAAGAAATAATCAGTTGGTAAAAAAGAAAAAGACAAAGAAAAAAAAGAAAAGTATTCCAGAATATCTGCCTGCTAATACCCAGGCATGGTATATGGAGAGTGATATAGAAGATAAAAGGAAGCTGAGTGAAGGGGTTAGGTTGAGTCCTGTTTCCTGGATAAACTTAGGTCAATGAAAGGTATTCCAGAATATCTTCCTGCTAATACCCAGGCGTGCTATATATAAATGGTTTAAATGGGTGGTTCTCAAACTTTAGCATGCATCAGAAACGGCTGGAGAATCTTTAAAACGCAAATTGCTTGGCCCCATCCTGAGACTTTCTATTCAGAATGTTGGAGCCAGAGCCTGGGAAACTACATATTTAACAAGTTCCCAGGTGATGCAGAGAATGCTGGCTGGGGGACCACACTTTGTGATCCACTGGAACTACCCTCTTTCCATAGTAAATAATAATATAATCAAGCTCCATATTCAAATCATTATGAGTGAGCTCCCACCCCTCAAATATTAAATGGCTATAGATTCAAGTAAAGCTTCTGAAAGTGGTCATTGGAGAGTCATGGAAATTAAGTTCATGTTCAGAGGAGTTGCTCTTTTTATTTGAGAAACTGACTGGCTTTTATTGAAATGCAGAATTCTAGTGCTTGTGGCATCACAAAAGTGATGGCAATTCATCCCTAGATGTTCATCTTCACTTTTAAGTATTGTGGGATTGGAGGACTCAGAGGAGGACTTAAGAAGGACCTTCCTGCAAGAATAGGTGGAAAGCCCAGATGCCAAGGAGCTGCGTACTCTCTCATTATGTAATAGACTCCAGAACTTCTTATTGAATCATTTATTCATCAATCATACATCAAGTGGTTGTTGATTATCTATTAAATATCAGAAATTGACCTAGATGCTGGATCACAACTGGTAACAAGTTAGACATAATTTCTGCTTTCCCAGGCTTACCTCTTAGTGTGGGTAGGAGGAAGGGAAAAGGAGGTAAGAAGAGAGGCAGAACATAAGCCAATAAATAAATAATCCATAAAATATCACATAGCAACAAGTGAAATGCAGAGAAATGAGACAGTGATCTGATATCAAGTGACAGGTTACAGAGTGGCTATTTTGGATTGGGTGGTTGGGGAAGGTCATTCTGAGATGACATTTAAGCTGTGATTTGAATGACAGAAAGGAGCCAGCCACGTGAAAGATCAGGCGCAAGAGCCTTCCAAGCAGAGGGAGCAGCAAATGCAAAGAGCCTCAAGGTGGGAGTGAGCTCGGCAAGGTTAAGGAATGAAAGATCCATGTGACTGGAGCATCATTGGCCACAGAGTGAGTGATACCAAATTAGGCTGAAGGAGAGGCAGGGACCACTCAAGAGTCATTGATGAGATTTAACTGTAAGTATGATTAAAACACAAAACATGGTAGTGATGTGATGTGATTAGTATTATAAGGCTGCAGCGGAGATAACATCCTGCAAGTCAGGGACAAATTAGAAGCAGGGGACTAGTTAGGAACCTATGATGGTAGCACAAGAGAAGGATGATGAGTAGCATTGACCAGGTTTTGTGAGTTGAAGAACAGTTAGATTCTGGAGAAAGGTAGTTGATGAAACATTGCTGATTTTTTAAAAGTATGTATTTGTGGATGTGCTTTAGGGAAACAGAGGCACCGATCTCCAAAATCCTTGCTATTCAATAATGTCATTTGAGAACCAGCAGTATCACATCATTTGGAACTTGTTATAAGTGCATAATCATATGCGTTAAGTCAGACCAACTGAATTAGAAGACCTCCCTGCTCCCCTGTGATTCATGTACACATTAAAGCTTGAGAAGCCCTGTGCTAGGTTATTGTCTTGATCTCCGAAGGAGAATAGTGCTGCTTATCAAGATGAAGAACCCTGAGGCAGGAGTCAGTTGGGGTGAGGGGAGGGAATCTAAAATTCTCTTTTAGGCGTGTGAATTTTGATTTATTTGGCATACAACTGGAGACCTCAAGTAACAGTTGGTTAGATGAGTTTGGATTTCTGAGGAATGGTAAGGGCTAGAGATAAAGAATGATACTCCCTACCCAATAAATAAATGGAAGGGCTCACTAGTGAAGAGGTGTAAATAGAGCAGAGGGCCAGGAATGAATTGGCACTGCAAAGTTTAGAAGTCCATTAACAGAAAGAGTTAGCCAAGGCGACTGAACAGAGGAAAGCCATGAGAGCATGCTGTCATAGAAGCCAAGAGAAGAAAGAATTTTAAGAAAAAGACAGTAGTCAACTATACTAAAGGGTGCTGATAGGTTGAGTAAGAGAATAGAGAGTACTGGATTTGACAACGTGGAGGTCAGTGCTAACTTTGGCCAAAGCAGTATCAAAATGATGGAAATGGATGTGTTTTGGAGTGCACAGAGGAGAGGACTTGAGGTGAGTGAGCTGAGACAATGCTTACAGATGACTTCTTCAGTTCCTGTTGGGGTTGGAAAGGATAACAAGGGGAGGAATAATATAGTTTTCTTTATTTCATTTGTGCTCAACAATGATCACTTTTGATTTCTTCTTCCATAGCCAAATTCCTAACTCTCTCTTCCAAATATGTGGATTACAAAGTACAAAATAACCTAGCTATTGCTTTGGAGAAACTTATAATCCAGTGAGAGAGAGTTGCACACAAATAACAGAATGTTCTGATAACTCTTATTAAAATTGTAGGGGTTTGGGGGCTTGGGAGAGAGTTCATATTTTTGCTTGCATTATGCTAGGCACATCACTCTTCACTACATTCCTCTGAGTTACCCCAACTTATTGATGGGGAAATGGAAGTTCAAAGATGTTCAGGACTTGCTTTTATGTCAGAACTAGCAAATGGAGAAGCTAAAATTTGAACCCAGGTCTGCTGGCCCCAGTGCTGTAGTCTTTGCAACACCATGTTACTTTTCACGGTGGAGGAGGGAACATATAAAAGGTGTGCTTAGCAAAACCGTGAGTGTTCCTTCACAAACTGCAGCACAAGGATTCCTTACTGTATTATAACAGCAGAGTTGCACCTTATGTAGTGTTGAGGGGTAAAATTCCAAATGAAATTTTAGGTGAAAATTATCCTAAAAATTCCATTTCATCATGTATATGCCCCTGGGAAATACTCACACTATCTCAGTCAGTTAGGACTTGAGCTCCGCTGAAGAAATGTCAGCATTGTGTCTCCCTGCTCACGAGGGAAACCCAATCATTGAGGGCACTCGCCTGTACCACTCTTCCCCCCAGTTGCTGCGTACATATGGTTTTTATTACCAAGTGAAATTCACATAGCATGCAAATCTAGTAGGAGTTCATGTTAACTGCAAACCTACTCTGTGTGGTCAGTGTATTAGGAACGTTACATGCATGGTCTTTTCCAAAACTTCCTCCCCACACTAGCGCTATGGTGTAGGTATGTTTATCACTGTTTTGCTGATGGGGAGACCGACATGCTGAAGGTCAGAGGTGGTAATTGGGGAATTGTTTTCCCAGCGCCAATTGACTCTAATGTGAGTGTGCCTTCCACTACGCACATGGTCTTCCTGGCTTGCAATCTTCTGTAGCAACCAAGCGGATCCTTACTTAGACAACTCACAGGGCTCCTGACCATGTGGCCTGCCCGTTCACCAGTGGTCGCTTCCCCCTTTCTCTCCATCTCACACTTTCCTCCCTTCTTACCAAGGCTCCCTAAGGCTCATTTTCCTCCTTAAGTCCCTGCTGGAGCTCATTAGTATCCATGTATCATCTAGGGAATTTTCTTAACTGAGTGTGTAAGTGGGAAACAAACTCCTTCTGAAGTCAGAAACCATGTGACCCGATTTAATGTAAACACATTAAACATATTCCTGTCAAAGTAAAAATCAGGTTTTTTTGCCTTGCAAAGTGGTCAGAGCAACTGTTTTCAAAGTTTAGATGTTTGCAAGTGCCATCTAAAAGGCTCAGTCAAAATACTGCCTAGCTCAATTCAGATATAATTTGATGTTTTTATTCACATAAGCCTCCTTTTTAAAGATTATGATGCCTTTTGTTTTTTTCTATTCTCTTTAATAGCCCTCTGGATAGTTTCTCATTTTATAGTTAGCTAATGGGCATTGGCCCTGGTGCCTCTTTGGGTAATACACACCTGAAATTTAGGGTTTTATCCACGGGAGTTTTTTTTCTCCCAACCCTCTGACTCTGGCCTGCCTTTGGATATTAATTCTCTGTCTCAGAAAATGCTCTGAGCATTGTGCACAACCATTGTCTTCCAAGTCTCTTTCTTGGTGGAAAAGAGCAGCTTGTGATGTGACTTAGTTTACTTCTTTCAAGATCAAAGTAGAAGACACAAGGGAGGCAACAATGAGGAGTGAAATCAGAGCTCGGTGGACTGTTTGGAGTGACTTTTGCATCTTCATTCGATCACTCGCTTGTACTTGATGCTGGAAGAAGGCAATGATGACAGTTATATATGATATCCATCTAGTGAGGTTAGGCTTAGAAATTAATTCTGAGACATTGTTTTAGATCAGAAAGACTAGGCAATATTGAAGCAACAAATAATATCAAAATCTTAATGGTTAACCAAAAGGGTATTATTTTCAGTCATGTGAGCCTTCTGCTGGCCCAGGGCCTCTCCATGTGAGAACCAAGCATATCAGGCTACGTCTATCTCATGGCACCTTTACCTCAACATGAAGCTTCCGGGTTTGTCTAAGTTGAGAAAGAAAGCATTGGGGAGTGGGCAGTGGCTGTCAAGTATTTTTCCCCCCCAAAGTGACCTCCTTCCATGTCCCGCTCTATCGGCCAGGATTATTCATAGTCCCATCCAATTGCAAAAGGGGCTAAGAAATACCATCTTCTGTTTGTCTAGGAAGGGTCAGAAAACCAAGGTGTGTACTATCAGCATGGATCACAGACACTTTTGGAAAAGGTTCCTGCATGCATCGTGTTCTTTGACATTCAGCTGTGGGGGACAGGAGGTACGGCCGTCAGCGGAAGGGAGTGTAGGCGGAGGCGTGGGAAATCTGTCCCATCTTGAAGATATCCACCAATGTCTTTATCCATACCCTGGACGATGAACTTCCAAAAATGTTCTTGTATGCCATTTTGGCACAGAGACCATTAAAGAGAAACAGACTAACCTCCTTATAGCTGTGAGTAAATAAATACAGTTTTACGAGATATTTTATAAGGTTGTCAAGGGCTTTTAATTGAGCGCCTAGATCTGGATTCCCTTGGTACAAAGTAGGCAAGTGTGGATTTATATATTTTAAATTCTGTTTCTCCCAAGGTTTGTTGTAGGAATTAAAAATTAAAATGGAGTCCAGGCCGCAACAATGAATCAGAAGGGGAATGTGGGAAGCTCGGGCACAGACGCAATGTATAAACTCTAAAGCTGACCTTCTCTGAAGGGCAGGAATGGGATCTTTCATTTAACACATCTTAGTCTGTTATCCTGGGAGCAAGTCCGATACCAGTTTCTTGTGGGAATGGTGATCAGGCCCCACTGCCTGACAAACGTCATACGGATGTGTATGCAGCCTCACCTCTAAAATTTCAAGGTAATAGAAAGTAATCTAATTATGTGGATAATTAAAAACAACCAAAGTGCAAGTTTAAAAGTTGTACTTTTATGACTGCAAAGCAGGCTATCAAAATGACAGGGTGTCTGGATGTGATCGCTGCACGCACTCAGATTAAATGAGTGCATTAGTTGATTGTTTCTGGTATGAAGATAAGCAGAGAAAAGTATAATAATGTTGGCATTTAAGTGGACCTAATTAGGCTTCAAGTTTAACACTCCATTAAGATGAATGGGAAAGGGTCACCCCCTGTTCGAGCTGTGGCATTGTCTTTGTGTGTCTGGCTTTTGCCTCTGAAGACAACAGTCTGTCAGCATCCGTACTCACAGTCACCCCTGTAAAAGCAGACTGGAAATTTAATTCTTTTAAAATTAAATCTCAGGTTCTGGAGGCCACAGTAAAATCCACGGGGAGATCGTAAATCTCCAAGTTCTGCAGCTGTATTAGTCATAAATAACAACAATAATAATGATAATACTTCCCTTGTCTATACGTACTTTCAAGTGCAGACTTCAGTGATTCCTGACTGGGATCTGGTGAAACCAATGACCTCCAGTTCGCCACGGAAGGGCCGTGTTCATAGGAAGGGTGAGTGGCTTGGGTGAGGTTACAGAGCATGTCACTGGGAAAGCCAGAAATCACAGGGAGGGACTGCTCAGTGTTTGTTGCAATAGTCTGTCATCCATCAGGGAAAGGGAGGAAGGAGTAATGATGTTGTCTACCAAACCGAGTGCACGTCCCTGTGTAAGAAAACCCAGGAATCAAAGGGCAGCACAGCACAGTAGATATGTTTACAGGGAGATGACCGGGTAAGTCCTGCCTTCCTGCCGTAAGGAAATCTGGCTCACCGATGTGTGCATGGGGAAAAAAGTTTAGTCCTGACAATGACCAACGTGCATGGATGTGGTCTGAAAGTGATGAAACTCTGAAACACATTCACAATTGTCACTTGAAGAGCCACAGGATCATCCTATGCCTTTTAGTGACTGGATTCAGAAACTAGGTGTCTAAGAATTACATAAGGAGAAGCCAATGCGGCTCGAATTGAGTGGTTGAGTAATGATTGTCATTATTTTCTGATTCTTTGGAATCAGGAGTGGTAACTTTTAGTTCTGGTATGCTCTAGACTTGCTACATGTTATTGAACAAATAATTTTCTCTTGCTAATTTTTAAAAAAATTACTAAGTTGAAATATGGCCTGTTGACCCAAATTCTAGGTTTTGTGGCTGTGCTATTCAGTAAGATTGTAGAAAGAAAGTTTTGGTGTACAATTGGTGCCTGGATAGAACAAATGACTATGTCCAACTCTTTTCTAAATGTGAAATTATAAATTTGGAACTGTTTAAATGTAACCAATGATATTAAAACAATGGCTATATTTTTTAAATAAATCATTTATCTTAAGATTTTGGAGTTGGATGGAAGGAAATGTAGCTCTCTGAGTCAACTTCTTAATAAATGCTTAGATTAATTATTTCAGATCCCTGACTCATGGTATGTCATTGCTTGAACATTTCTAATAATGGAAAGTTAAGACTGGGATATCCTTTTCCCAGTGTTGGTCATCTCGGGTTATTGGTTCTTCACACTCTGCCTTGCAATACACTATAGTGATTGATACTAATCTTGTCTCTGAGAAGATAATGTCTGTTCCTTCTGCTATTTGATAGCTTTCAGTTATCTGAAGCAAATTATCATGTTAATTAGTTGTTTTATTTTAATTTATTATAGGGCATACAGAAGTTTTCAGAAACTTTATTGCTTCAAAGATTTCTCTCAGACTTTAGTACTACATGAGGACTCAACCTATCTTATAAATAAATGTCCTATGTCATACCATTAACCTTTGATTATTCCTACTTGTTGAGACCAAATAGGTTAATATTTGTAAAATATTCTTTTTCATGATATATTTTATTTTTAAAATTATTTTTGGTCTAGGGAAATCTAATTTGAGTTTATCTCAATTAATTAAAAATGTATTTATTTGTGACTTGCTTTGCCCCAGAATTAGTCATTAAATGCCATTTCCAATAATGCATTGTCAAGATAAAAACATGAAAATGGCAAAAAGAAATAAAATGTAGAAAAATAAGATAGAAATGAGCAAAGTTTATTATATAAAATACATTTATGTAGTTATTGTATACTTATTTGTGATTGGTCCAAATTAGATTCTGAAAATACTAGCAGCCAATTCAAAGACAAAAATAAGATCAGTTATGAGACTAATAGCATCTAATATTAACAAAGACAATTGGAAAAAACTCAATGATTCCTCACGCCGAGTCCTGAGAACATACTCTCCCAAGTTCTCTTAGGGAGAACTCTATATGATGAAGTAAATATGTCTTTAATAACATTCTTATAATGAATTCCACAACAGCTTTTATAGGATCTTATCGCCATTGATAAAATTCCCCAATGCAAGTGCCTGGTATTCAGTAAGTACTTACAATGGTTTGAATTCTTTCCCCATCAAAAGATGTTGAACTGCTAACTCCTAGTGTGTGTGGAAATTACTTTACTTGGAAATAGTGTCTTTGCAGATGTAATCAGGATAAAATGAGGTCTTACTGAATTAAGGTGGGCCCCAATGTAATATGACTGATGTTGTTAAAAAGAGTAGAAGAAACACAGACACAGACAGAGGAAGGAAGGCCATGTGAAGACAGAAGCAGAGATTGGAGTTGGCTGCCATATGCCAAGGAATGCCTGGGGCTATCAGAAGCTGGAAGAGACAGGGACACACCCTCCTTGAGAAGTTTCAGAGGGAGCATGGACCTGCAAACACATTGGTTTTGAATTTCTAGCCTCCAGAACTGTAACAGGACAACTGTCTATTGTTTTAAGACACTTGATTTATGATCCTTTGTTATGTAGATAGTCTTTGGAAACTAACAGAGTGTTCAAATAAATTTCTATTAAGTGTATAAATATAGTTTATGAACCAATGGGCTGATGGGAAAAGGCTGCAAAGACATTTAAAGATACTGCTATGATCAACTAAGAAAAATAATTTGAAATAAGTCCACCACATATATTTATATCCATTTCTATTTTTACTAAAGTCAGTATTTCTGCAAAGAAGATTTATTTATTGTGGGTTTATAATTAATAACCCATGACCAGGAGGTTTAATGTGTAGATTTGGCCAATACCATGAGACTTTTTATTCCCTGTGATTAACAACTCTTCTTAGAGCTTTGAGCAGTATCAAGGCAATAGTACGTATTCAGATAAATGTTCAGAGAAATAAGATATATGGTAAGTTCTCTTGTTACATGATTAATAAGCTGGGTAGAGGAAGGTTCTGTCCCCAAATGCCATTACTATAAAGGGGACATATTAAACTTATATATTTTAATTAGCTGTGTCACAGAAATCTGGCTATCTCCCCTTGTGAATTTTACTATGTATGGGTGTTTCTGCTTCCTTTTCATTAGTCCTTTTCTCAAAACACATACCCACGACTTCAATCCTTATCATCTCCAACTATCTACAAGAAATCAAATAAATCAATGACTCCCTAAACATTGAGAAGAAAGGAAAATGAAATATGAGTCAAGAGGAAAAACAGTGTCCTGATTCTGATTGGAACACAATCTACCAAAGTTGTTGCAAGTCCAGGTTCATTCTCTCGGGTACTGGCTTCCCCTCCTACTCTATCCTCAAGGCAGTCAAATGTTATGATAAGATAAAGGCAGCGACTAATGGGTCAATTGTCCACCACAAATTACGAAAGCTCACAAACACAGATGAATATCATGCTTGATGAGCTGGTTTGAAAAGAAAAATCCGCATTCTTTTCAATAACCTAATATATATTTTTTGAAATGACAGAGCTTTTGAGAATCATTGAACTCCTATGAATATGATAGCTTCATTTTAAAAAGGAGAGATAACATTTCTTAAATTTTCAACACAAGAGACATCCTTTTGGACCTGAAAAAAAATAATACCCCCTTAAAAAACACATACAGACATATTAAACATCTGTGATAGTGTCAACAATAAAAAATACAGTTGTGTGTGTGTGTGTGTGTGTGTGTGTGTGTAACAAAATAAACAAAAAAACGTGGTGGGCAATCTCCAGCGGACCTATGGAAATATGGAGCTCATGAATGTTCACGTGTTGGCAAAGTTCTGTTTTCTATTCATCTTTCCTAGGTTCATCCCACCAGTAGTTCTACCCCTGTCAGTAATATAAAGGAACACAATCTCGAAGCTGCCCTGCACTGGTAACATTCACTGGTTCTCTCTCCCCCCAAATTTGAGCTGAGGCACTTTTCCTTTCTAAAAAGCAGCATCTGGCCTCTCCGTGCGCTCATTTGCATGCCAATACTGGATTGCTCTCCCAGCGCACAGCTATTTAATAGTGGGACTGGTGTCCGAGCTCTGGGAACAAACCAAATGGTTTGGGTGTGCTTTTGTGTGCAGTGCGGGTCGTTGCTACAGTGTGCTTATTAAGAATAGTACACATTCATTATAACAAGATTGCTCTTTTGCTTAGGGCTATCACGGCGCATTCTGTAAATGAATTAACAGTAGCATGCATTTGTGTATTATGGGCCCAGAAGATGCATTTGTTTATTAAATAAATCTGCAACACAGAAAGTATGGTTGAAAAAAAAAAACCTAGAAAATAATCAGAGTGCGCATGTACAGTAGCTATTTGTTTGTTTCTTTCTTTTTTTTTGAAACCTCGACGTCTTGGCGAGTTTTCCTCCTTTGTTTCTTTTAAATAACCAGAAATCACAGGCCACACTATAGACTAACACCCTGCAAAGATGGATGTGAAAAAATGTAGAGATCAAATTGAAGTTACAGGAGCACAAAACATTTCCAGAAGTGCTATTGTAAATAATCATGGAACTTTCAAATGGTTTATTATGACTCTTGTTTTTCTTAAAAATTCCTCTGTCTTTCTTAAAATTGTCTCTAAAAATTGCTAATATTTTAAACTTAATTTTAATTTTTGGCTAAAATTTAGCTTGCATTAAATATATAATTTTCCCCATGAACTTTGTTTCCTTTTGAAAGAACAACTCTACTTTGGGGGCATTCAGCTAATGTTGATCCATTTATTTCCAACCTTTATGGCCCAGGTATAGCTAGTATATTAATAAACATGAATCTCTCTGTTGGATTTTATTCTTGTTAATGAATGATGATTTCTTAAAGCCCAATGGCAGTTCAAAATTGCACTGAGAACTCAGAATATGTTTTTAAGATGTGGCTATTCTGTATTTCTCTATTTTTTTTTATTTTGCAGTTTTTACTATATAATCTGATATGCTGTGCATTTAAGTAAAATGGAAAGAAAATAGAAATACTTTAAACTAGGAAATGCTAAAAGTCCCTAAAGCCCAGCAGGGTTGGTAGGAGATCTATTAACATGAGCTGAAGGAAAGAAGAAACAGTCATATTCTCAAATTTTTGAAATTCTTACACTATTTAAAGGACAGATGTCTTTTAGAAAGATAAATTGAAGCACTCTATAAAATCCAGGGATACTAAGTAACATTTGCCAAAATATTGTAAAAGGGTAAGCCTGGTAATGGGTTAGGACTTCACATATTTTTAGCTTAGCAAAAGATCTATGACACTATTAAAAAATACCTGGCTAATTACTACATCTGCAATATAAAAACTGTATTTTGTCAGAAACAGGGCAGGACTTAGAAGAGATATTCCATATGCAGCAAAAAAAATAAATAGCGGATTGAAGCAGGATTACACTCTTCTCCCAAATGGAATCTTCAATACTTAGCATTTTGCTCTTAAAGGAGTAATATTCAGCTCTGTTATTTATTGGAGAAAACAGAACCAACCTACCATTGTACCAACTGATCTGATTATTATGAAAGGGAGAGGAAAATATTTGCAACCCAGTTTCTTTTCTTTCTCTTTTCCTTCTCTTTTTTTTTATTATTTTGATCAAAAGCTCTATTTTTCCAGAGCATTTTATTTATTCTGTTGCAGCTTTTAGCGAGGCCAGCCAATCAGAATGTCTGTAAGGGCCCGGGCCCAGACTCAGTGCTGAGCTCCAAATGCGATTCCAGTCCTGACAGGGGGATTATAGGAAACAGATGACTTACGCTTCTAATTTGTGGCCTTAAATTGCAAACAGAATTTCAGGAGTCGAGCAGAGTAATAAATGGCAATAGAAAAAGCCACACACAGCCAAATCAGTATGTGGTGGTTGTAGGTTAAACTAAATGGGAAGAGACAGGTTATGATGGTTCAGTGTATTACAGAGAAGAAAGTCTTAAATTACCAGTGCTGAGAGGTACTGCTCCACGGCAGACAGCATTGCATTGTGCAGTCTACAGATATCCCAAGCAGAACAATAAAAAAGCAGGTTTCCCATCGAACCTGTTGCTGGAGGAATCATTTTTGCCCCCCCTCTTTTAGAAATGGAAGCGGTGTTTTATGTTTGTTTTGACCTCTGCTGTATACTTGGCCCCTTAACATCTGTTTTCTACCGTTGCCGTTTTTCACACCAAATTAAATGTCGAGGAGTCAGATAAAATAAGTTCAAAATATGTCCAAATTATTTTTGTTGACTTCCAACAAATGTCTCAGTAACTCTCTCCACACGGAATGATACCATTTAAATGCCAACGGAGAAAATTATTTTCCTTTCAACATTTTAGGAGCTGAAGAAAGGATTTTTGAGGTGTACTTAAACTCGGGAAATATTGATTGCATTGGCCTTTTGCGTAGGTTGTATGACTGCTTCAGACTAGCGTTAAGGCTCTTCCATCACATGAAGTTATGTGCATTTGTTGGACAAAAATTCCAGGAAAATTGTTTAACAACAGCATATAAAAGAGCCATTATTCAGACCTGCTTCACACCATAAATATCAGTTAGAAACGAGAGAGACCCACTGTTGATCATGTGGAAACCAATATGTATTTGATTTTCTTCATAATCTCTCTACGTGTGTGTTTGTGTGCGCATGTGTATAAGGGTAAGAGTTAAGAAGACAATAATGACATGGATTTCCACTGTCAAAAGAAGTCTGGCTGTCATATGTCTGTAGAATAAAAGTTTAAAAAAAGCATCTCATTTTGAACTTCTAATTCAATAAATATTGTAGTAAAACTAAACTACCTTCCTTTGCAAAGATATAATCTTTTAAGATCCAACATATCTGTGCATCAGAGTTTGACAACTTATTCATGATAAAGATTGATTCAAAAATAATTATCCTATCCTATGTTATTTATTGCCAATATATCAAAATAGCACGCTTGAAGTGGGGCCAGCAGTTTTTCTTTCACTTTCCTTATGAAGAAGAAATCTA
This sequence comes from Myotis brandtii, assembly GCF_000412655.1. Taxonomy (NCBI): domain Eukaryota; kingdom Metazoa; phylum Chordata; class Mammalia; order Chiroptera; family Vespertilionidae; genus Myotis; species Myotis brandtii. The sequence continues at coordinate 196,674 of NW_005355741.1, read as the reverse complement.
CCTCACTAAAATTTTGATAATTTAACTAGTATATGAACTTTAACTACACACCAAAGAAAAGCTGCTATGTGACAGGTATCATGGGGAAAAAAAACTATTTTCGTTGAACTATTAAGCAAGTCTGTTGATAATCATTGGAGATGACTGGCTAAATAGATTTTGATTAATCACTTGTAAAAATTATGCTCGTTAGGAGCACTTTATATTCTGTGTCATGGTGATAGCAATGTTGGTTATAGCTATTTCTTTGTAAATGGTGTGCTTTTTTTTTTTTTTAAATCACCTGGCAAAAAGAGAAAACAAACCTCCGATGAAAGCTTTTGTCTCTCACAGAAAACGCTTTTCATGCCTGTCTCCTTCTTCTTTTAAAAAAAGAAATGCTCAATTATTATTTGTGTCATAGTGGGAAGACTGGGTCTCTATAGGGCCTGAACCTTTTCAAACAGGAGATAGCTTTTGTTTTTGTCCCCCCATCAACACCGATCACCTAATTAAATCTGATATCTCTGGCTGAAGCAAAATGATTTGTAATAGTTCTTTGGAGTTTACTTAATTAGTTTCAATGTCTTTTGTGTGGTAAACGTGGGGATATTTTATAAAATGGAGCTGGAAAAAAAAAGAGGAGGCAAAATGCAGTCTTGCAAAGGATGGGGGAGCGGGGAGGTGAGAGGAAGGGCAGACCAGTACGACCACCCCATGAAAGCAAGGTGTAGTTCCAATGCAAGGGCTTGCAGGCCGGTCATTCATTAGTTGAAATCATCAAGCGGATCTGACCTGGAAAAAGGCTTCCTGTCAAAAGCAGTCCTGGGCATCTGTCAGGGCCTCAGATTCTACACCTTGATCAGCCCAAGACACTGACACCATTTTCTTTAACAAACACCAACAGCTTTTGTCTCCTTCATTTTAACATCTCTCAGGGGTTGGATTCCCTTTCTTCTCCCGCTCTGTGGAGAGTAAAGGGAGCTTGTTAACTTGCTTAGATATTTTGACTGCGGATGCTCTTTGGCCACTTGCCTGTGGTAACAGTGTCAAAGCATAACTTGGTATAATTGCTGTATTTGCAGTCAGAAGAGTGTTCTGTCTTTATGTTCAAGCTGCTGAATAAAAGGGAAGTGTCATTTTTGGAAAAATCCTGTAAATTATCCTCAAAGTTCAGTCAAAATATAATGTGTGACATACCTGGTGTGTCTTGTGTTCATTGCCAAGATACAGAAGAGTAAAATAATGGGGTTTTGACTACAGCAATTAAAAGCTAGTAAATTCCTGTGTTCCTTATGCTGAGATTGGAGAATACAATAAAATGAAACTTAAAACAGCAGCAGAACTGGGCTCCTTATAATTTAAAAAGTAACTGGAAAGCATTAAAATTTTTAATTATCCATTGTGTCACAATTTTTACACAGTATGGATTAGAAATGACAATTTTTGATGGACCTTCATTTAATAGAGGCGTGCATAATTTACACGCATTAGCAATATCCATCCTGCAAGTGGAAATTAAGATTGTAATGGAACTTTATCTTATTGATCGTTAATAACAGGTGGCAATCTAAAACCATATTTATTATAAAATGCCCTTTTAAAGTGGTAGGGTTTTATCCCCTCTGTATTTTGTATGTTTTCAAAGAGTCGTTAGAGTAGGAAAACTGCAAAATGAGATTTGTGTTTTCCCCCTTTAATACACACCAGTGTGAAATTTGAGGCAAATAGTGATCCATGCCAGAAAACTATGGATGTCCTCCTGGCCTTCTGCAGGCAGCATGCTGTGAGCGCATCTTCAAGGATGCTCCTTACAGAATGAGTGCCAGCTGAACATTGCGTAGCACTGGTCGGTAGGCACAGGGCTGCCAATGCTGGCATTATTTAGTCGGAGATAAATGATCCTTCTAGTTAAGTAGACCCTCCCCGTGTCTCACAAACTGTACAAACCTGCATGCTGCTGGCAGGTAATGGCTTGTAATTAGCGTGGCAGGCAGGTAATGACTTGAAATCACCTGCCAATTGTTCCTGAGTGTTTGCTCTGTTTCAAAATCCTGGATGAGTGAGAAAGTCATGGGGGGCTATCAGGATGCAAACAGAGAAAAGAGGAGGAACACAACCAGGGGATCTCATTCTGAATCGACTTTCTCCCCATTTGTTGCGTATTGTACCCCCAGGTCTTCCTTCAGCAGCTCCAGAGAGGCATTGAGAATTGGCAGGTTACTTTACCTGCCTGCTGCTCCTACTGGGAGAGATGGTGCCTGCTGAGAAAGTCTTCCCTGTTTTGGATGCAAACCAACCTTCGTAGCTGCAGACTCTACCCTGGAAGGTTGGGACTGGGAGAGCAATGGCAGCTCATCTTGTTTAAAAAGAAGCATGAGTTACCGAGAGCCAGGCTTTTCCTTCCTGTTGAAGCCCACTTCTTTCTTTTTCATCAGCTTTCCCCAACTTTATGGAGAGCTGTTGGTACTTAAGCAAGAAAAGCTGGGCAAGGAGTCTGTGCAGAGTTGAGTCTGGACCAGCTCTCTAAGGATCCCACAAAGGCTTTGGGCCAGCGCGCTACTCTCGAAAACGCACATAGGTTCCAAGTGAGTAACATAATTGAACATATTGAAATGTGGGTGGGGAGGAAGGAAGTAATGTCAAGCTGGACAGTATGTGGCCTTTCTAAACTTGAGTGACACACATTTTGCTCTAGCCAATTGCTAGACTATGGGTACCGGGTGGCCAGATTTCCCAAATTCTTAAGGGGAGCCAGAAATCTGGAATTTTTGGAAAAAAAAAAAAGATCCCATTTTTAAAGCATTGAAACTAAATTAAAAAGAATATATAAACTTTTGTGTGGTTGAAACAAGATTTCAGGCCACAGGCTGCTAGTTGATGGTCTCTGTTTTAAATTATATTTTTCTACTTGGTACTTTTTTTTTTTTTGAAATCTTGTTAGATTACTAAAAAGTGAAAAACAGAGGTGGATTCACACAGGCAAGTAGTTCCCTGGCTTTTAAAAATTTCCTATGATTGTTATGTCCAAACACTTGGCAAAAGACCTCTTAGGAGATCTCCTCATACGGTGTCTGCCTGGTTGTGAGCTTTCCCTGAATGCTGACAGCTTCCTTGGGCCAACCCTGTGGGGCTCTTTCAAACTTTCTTTTACAGAAGAACCTCCCTGAGCCCTGGCTGCTTCTAATAAGTCATTATGGAAGAGAACTGACTGAGTGCACTCAGCCCAGCAGTCCGCAGACTCCCAGGAACGCGGCTTAGAAGCTGTAAAGGCCTAGATTTCATTTGACCTGGGGTCTACCGACTTTGCCACTGTGACCTTGGGCAAGTCACTCCGTTCTCGAAGCCTCCGTTTCCTCACTGGTCAAATAAGAGCCATGTAGTTACCTTGTAGAACTGTGGTCAGGATGAGAGAAAAACACTTAAATTGTTCCTTGCATTCATCTTTCACAGAACAGATGAATAGATTGTAGTCATCGGACTCAATAGCCAGATACATACTTCTTACCCTGGTTAAAATCCAAATCATAAACACACTTTATATTTGTTTGAAATCCAAGCCTTCCATGCTTTTCCAGGATATTTAAGGGATATTGGTCAACTTTCTTGATAAAGTTAATTTTTAGTCTAAAAAAAATCAAATAAAATCATGTTCTGACATCCAGAACACCGGTGCAATCATACGACAAGTTGTTTTTAAAAAGTTTAAAAGTTAAGAGTAAAATAAATCTAGCTTTACAACATAAAATCGGAAGGGAGAAATTGCTTTGATTTTGGGAATTGGTCCCCTGGACAAAATGATGAAAGTGATTTTTGAGAAAATAATTAAATCAGGTTATTGTTCTTTTACATTCAAGCAAGAAATCCTCTAGCAGATCATGGTTAATGGCGATTAGTTAAAAATAGACTTTATTAGGTTTGTGTCGGGGTGACAGCAATGAGTCAGGCTGGTCACTCTGAGTGTGCCAAGGACCAGAAGAAAAGAACTGGCCTTCTAGATGTCTTACAGTAAGAGAACCAGATTTTGGAGGTGGCTTCAATACAGTCTTAAAAATCATCATGTCCACACTGGATTATTTTTCTATGTAGTTACTGTAAGTTTAGAAGAGAAGTTTCTAGCTATATTATGTCAAACTGAATAATACTTGCTTATATGTTAGTTGGAATTTTTTAAGGGGGAAAGGGTTTATACAAGTACTAAAAACTTTCTTCTCAAACTGAAAGAGAAAATTGAATCTATATGAAGGCAAAGGTACAATTGGCCTAATTTGTTCTTTTTCCAAATGCTTTTCATAGATGGTTGACTAAGCAGTTCGTGGACACATTGATCCTCTTTCTACCTGTCATCAATTTTGTATTTACTTTGTCTTTAAAAATAAAGATATTAAAATCAGTCTCGCATTCAGCTACTAGTTTCCAGTTTTTAGATTTTGGTTGTTCAATTGCATAGTAACTAAGATAATCTTCTAGCCCTAAAGTTTTTTTGAAGTTTCTTTTCTCAGGTTAAAAAAAAAAGGCACCGAAATTGTTTGAAGATTCAGCTTAAGTATGGGAAAACCAAGCCATAGGTGTAGAGAACTATAAATATTATCTGGATGTATTAGTTGAATAACATGGGTTATTTTAAAGAAAAAATAGGGTGTGTTTTTAAGTACATCATTGTTATATTTTCTGAAATATCTGCCTATAGCAGAAGGAACTTAAGAATATACTATGATTTTTGCATAGTCTGATGGCAACTGATCATGAGATATCCCTCATATTCCTCATCTGTTTGCTCTTATGTGTGTTTCTCCCAATATTAAGTAGAATATTAAGTGATAGATTTAGTGTTCCATGAAAAGCACTCTAATAGAAATCCAACTGCACATTATAAATGATTACATATAAAAATTGCAACACTTAGGTAGTTTAACAGCCTAAAAATGAAAACATAGGTCATCATAACTAGGTACAACCATCAGGTCTATGTCACATTAGGAAAAAAAAAATCCCCTTAAGGACAGATTAATTATTTTGCTAAATAGCGAGAATTTTCTGTTCTAATTTGTGAAAACTTAAAATCTAGAATTGATATCATGCATGCTTTCAGAAATTTAAATAATTTACACACAGATTTTTCTGATTCATTATTGGAGTTTGTGCATTTTCTCCAACTAAAGTTTTTTTTTTAAAACAGCTTGGTGGGAGTGGGGTGGGAGGAAGAGGGTGGAGGGAGAGGGAGCGCAGGAGACACATACAGAAATTGTCTTAATTTCTGAGAAATGCGAGCCTGACAATCACTTAAGACAAATATAGTTGATATGGATGTCAGGATGGACTCTTTTCAAAAGAATGTTTTTATAGAATAACATTGTGACACTTTGCTCAGATGGATGTCTTTAGCAATATTTGATTAATGGAATGTAATAAAAGAGATGCACACCAAAGTGTCTGTACATGTCTTGTTAAGTATGTTTGATTCATTATATGCGGTTCTCAGTTCTTTCCTCTTTCTGCAGTTCATTTTTTATCATTTCAATAATATATCTATAAATATGAAAAAGTTGGCACTTTCAAAGTCTTTGACATATATGGCTATTAATTCATAACTCTAAAAAATTGTATCTTTCAACCTGTCATTTTAAAGCTTGTAGAGTTTATTACAGTGGTAACCTGTGTTAGAAATTAGATTTTGAACTTTAGCAAGAAGAAAAATAGGCCCATGGACCTCAAAGTTGAAGAGATACATGGACATAGTTCTAAGGTAGAATTTCATGAAAAAATAAATGATTAAATATTGTATTTTTTTTTTAAGTCACAGGAGATGTCATTGAGGTTTATATTGGTTACTAGTGTCTAACTTATTTTGTTTTCCAACTCCAGATATCAAATATGGAGTAAACTTGTAATTAACAAAGTTATTCAAATTCAGGTTTTCATGGTGGTCTTTGTTGCCATGGGTTAATGGGTTAACTTCATATATATTTATGACATAGATGGTTTTAAGCCAAAGTATTCTGCAGGCAAAATAATAATAGGACTTATTTATATATACATTCTAGGTATTATTGTTCTACTAAGAACAAGCCCTACAAAGCGGATGCTATGTTACTTCCATTTACTGATGAGGAAGCTGAGGAAGGGGTAATATGTCTGAGATCCCACATATACTGAGGCAGAGTTGGGCTTGGCACTCAGGAGTCCGGCTCCAGAGCTGTTGACCTCCTCTAGGGAAAGCTAAACTTAGAATGTTTTCTTCTTGGTGCCTTGGGTCCTGCCTCATATCCTTTACTGCATAAATAACAGCTTGGCCCCCTCATTTCCCAGGTTCCTTTCCTTGGTTCAATTAAGGAAATAATGGCCAAATATTAGGATAGCAACCCTGAAGTATCCCGTGTAATGAGCTCTGACTCACAGATGATTTGGGAGTTCTGGGTGCCAGGCTAGCACATCATGTGTGAATAAGCTTGTGGCAGGGGCTGAGGGTGAGGCCTGAGGACATGGTTTATGTTGGAGCCTCGCTGGGTTGTGGGTGACTCATGTGCACTAAAAGGCAGAGTCATGAACCATATACACACACCCAATATCAGGTTCACTCCAAGGCTGTTCTCCCACAGCCAGTTTACAGCCCTGTAAAAGCGCAGCACTTATTTTGGCCTTTTCACAGGAAGATCATGAAAGGGAATGAAAACGTACATGGCCGTAAGGTCCTGATGGTCCCTAGCTGGGGAGTTGTTCTTCCACTGATCTCTGAAAGACACCCACATGGTTCTTTCTCTTGTGCTGTGTGGAAGGAGTGGGTTTGGGGTCAGTGGTTGGTGGCCTAGCTCTTGGCAATGTCCCCGTCACCTCTGAGACCTTGGGCAGGTCGCTTGTTATTCTTGGGTCTGGCTTTTTTGGAAAACTATAAAACTTATAGAATGTGATGGAGAGTTGTTTGTATGCATTTATAGGAAATTACCACCGAAGAAATTTTAACATTATTTCTAGCGGTCACTTAGCCAATTGCTTCAGCTTAACAATGACCAATGCCAGAGCACTAATAAAGGGTGTGAATTTTATTCCTTTTTGTATCTGTTTAAAAAAATGAACAAAATTAAAATTATCAAGTGAGAGGAAGAGATGGTTTAAAATGTGCACTAGTAAATTTTTTTATATACAGATGGCTTTTAAAAAATGTATATTTTTAATTGATTTCAGAGAGGAATGGAGAGGGAGAGAGATAAAAACTTCAGTGGTGAGAGAGAATCATTGCCACACTGGAAATGGAGCCCTGCATCCTGGGCATGTGCCCTCACTGGGAATTGGACCATGACCTCCTTGTTCATAGGTCAATGCTCAACCACTGAGCTACGCTGGCCAGGCCATTCAGAAAGTTTTTGAAACTATATATAAAGTCAAGAAACCTATGGGAATACTAAAAAAGGGTCCACACTGTAGGCTGAAAGCATACGTGGCATCTTCCAGGTGTGGAAAAGCATGGTCCACCCTGCACTGCTCACAGAACAACCCATTTTGTGGCTTGGCAGCACCTTCAGGCCTCCACGCTCTTCTGCTGTGTCTGGGACCTGCCACTGCTCACCATTAACCCTATTGGGTCAGAAAGAGTAAGTGGCCCCAGGGAGTCAACCATGCTGCTTAGAATTGTATGTTTTGGGGACACATTGGCTAAAATGAATCATAACCTCATAGTTCTGAGTGATCTTTTGTTCTTGGAGATAGAGGAAAGCTGTGTTTGTCATTTCAGAGTGCCTAGGTCTGGTGCTTACCTTCAGTATATATTTTTGGGCAAGTCCCCTCACTTTTTGGGGCCTAACTTACTTCCCCTCAGAATTGAGAGGACTGGACACTAAGGCTCCATTTGAGTGTGCATAGCACTGACTCTGGACTTTTCTATATAAACAGTAAGTAAACTTACTTACAGTTACTATGGAGAAGAACTGTGTCCTTGCTGATAATTGTAAATGTCCATGATGTCAAAATGCAGGATGGTAAAAAAGTGAAGTTGAAAAATGAGGAAGAGGTGTGACAGGGTGTAATCGGAATAGTTTTGAAGGGTGTGCACTTTTTAGGCTACCTAAGGTCAAGGCTGAAAAGTATGTCTTCTCTTAGCATATTTCAGAGTTGGCCGAACTACATTTTGGTTAAGAACTAACTTGTTCAGAAAGAAAGAGGGTGATAATTAAAGCAAGGTTACCCCCATGGCTCAGATGATTCCTTTTTTTCTGATGGAGGAAATCCTTGGTTTGTTGTTTTTCTATTGAATCTTTAAAAGAGAACATTAGACTTAACAAAGGGCCAAGAGCCTTTATAGAAGGAGGCACAGAGGAACAAGGAAAAAAGAAAAGACTTAAAAGACAGTATTATATTAATATATTATATCAACTTTGTTATTAAAATTTATGTTTAAACATATACAGAAATATAGTCAAGTATACTAAATCTCCATGTTATTATTAAAATTCAGTAATCTTAACAAGAACATGACCAATCTTGTTTCACCTATGTCTTCACTTAATCTTGTTTTACTGAGATTATTTTTAGACAAATCCCTCACATAATTTCATCTGTAAATATTCCCAAGTATTCCTCTAAAAGTTAAAGACTCTTTTTTATTTAAAAGGCAACTGCAGTATTATTAACTGCAATTTTTGTTACACCTAAAATTGTACCAAAATTGCTTAATAATATTAAGAAATAACATTCAGTATGAAGTCAGGGTTTAGGTTCCTCCGATTGTCTCATATACATTTTTTAACAGTTTGTTAGAATCTGGACCCTAATGGTGAATATACTCTTGTCTCTTTTAATCTGAAGGTTTCCTTCTACCTTTTTACCCCTTTAACTTCGATTTGGTGAAGAAACTGGGTCATTTTTTTTTCCGGTGAATTTCCTGATTTTAATGATAAAATTTCTGTGTTATCTTTTGACATGTTCTTTAGTCTGTTCTGTTTCCTGTAAATTGGTACTTAAAAGCATGAGTAGATTCAAGATTTTTTTTTTTTGGCAAAACTACTTCATAAATGTGTAGCGTATTTCTATTAGGAGGCAAATAATGTGTCATTGCCTCCCTTTTTGTGATATTAGTAGCCATTATAGATCATTGCCTAGATCTCGTAATTCATTATCCACTGAAATGTATTAATTCTATTAATATAATGAATTTTTAACCAAGTAGCTGAAATATTTATTTCTATTAAGAGAAACTTAGCCTATTTGATTACTCTCAGGAATTATATGTTTATTATTGTTTGTTTTATACAACTCAGGATAAGTACTGGATTTAACCCTTCATTTGCCAGCTTCAGCTATTTTCTAGCAGTCTTTATAGATGGCAAATGAGATCTGTGTGTTTAAATTGTGTTATTTTGAACTCATGGATTTAAAAATATTTGGATTGGGAACTTCTAAGTCAAGTGAATGGATATAAATTGGTGTCCTGATCCTGCCCTACTACCCTGGGAAGAATCTGTCCTCCTCTCTCTCCATGATTAAATTCTGGTCAGTCACTGTTAGCTCTCTCCTGTAATACTGTTTTCTCTAAGTTTCCTCACCAGGTTAAAACCTTCCAAATGCACAATTTGACACTCAGTTGTGTGGATATTTGTTTAGAGCCTGTATTCTATGAGACTATAACCTCCATGAGGGCATGACCCATGTTTTGTTTTAACTAAGCTTCGTATCTCTATTATATGCACAGTGTCTGGAAAATTGAGGTGTGCCTATAAGTAATTGTCAATTGAGTGCTGAAAAACTTGGGCAAATTAATCTCTCTGAGCTTCAGTTTTCTCATCATTAAAATAGTGGTAACAATACTGACGCTGTGATATGACATTATGTGAAGATTAAATGAGACAAAGGGTGTAAGATAGCAGATCCATTGTAGCCAGTTCTCAAATGGCAGCTGGTTATATTTGCTCTTTCATATCTAATGACCTTGGACACTTACCTCCTGTTGTGATTTACTTTGCTGATACCTTTGTGCAAAAATATTACCTGAGAAACAATTATGAAAAAAGTAAGTGTCAGCTTCTGCTTATGAAATGCTAAGCCAGATGACAAATTAACAGCATTCACAGAGCTCTCGAATGTTCTGTAGGGGAAAGAGAAAGAAACTGAATCCAAGTCTCCTGCCTCCAAAGTGTTGTGGGTAAGAAGAGGTAATAACCGAGAATAATATCAAAATAACCATAATTATATGAATCAATTAAATCTGAGGAGATAGATGGAGTAAAGTTTGGGAAAGGTCTCCAGGGATGTTGGATTCTAAAGGAGAGAAAGAACATGCTTTGGAGGAGTTTTTGAGAGTGGAAGAGAAATTCTGAAGTTAGGGCTGGTCTCATTCTCAAAAAAGGAAGTAGCTGCTTTAGGAAGGCTGACTAAATGTCTTCATAAAACTCACTTGACTAAAAATATCTCTTGTATTGGCTTCCAAGCTTTCAAATCAGAGGCTACTAGTATCCTTATGCAAACGCTGGAACTTCAGATTTTTTCCCTGCTCACACCATACTTATCTCACCTCCAGAATTGTGCTTAGGCTGGAATACCCTTCTTGCTTTTCTTTGCTAACTGTTTTTATACCATGTCAGGAGCCATTTCTTCAGGGTGTCTCTCTTAGGCCCTTACCCCAATCTACCAGGTGAGTTAGGAATGTGCATTTAGCAAACTCAATATATTACCAGAGACCAATTGAAGTAAAGGAGTAGTGATGCTATAATCCAGGTAGATGATTAGGCCCTGGACTGAGGCATTTGGTTTGGAGAAAAGAGGACAGATGAGAAATGTAGAACTAGTAGTTTTCTGTTTGAGATGGATCCTAAGTTTAATAGACAAGTAAATAAAAATGTTAGCCCAATAGTAGAGTTCAGGCCTTCTTTAAATTTTTTTTTCAATTAAAGTTTACATTCAATATTATTTTGTATTAGTTTCAGATGTACAGCATATTAGTTAGACAACTGTCTACTTTACAAAGTGTTCCCCTGATATTTCCAGTACCCACCTGGCACCATAAATAGTTATTACAACATTATTGACTATATTTCCTATGCTGCACTTTACATCCCCATGACTATTTGGTAACTATCAATCTGTACTTTCTAATCCCTCTCACTTTTTCCACCCAGGCACCAAAACCCTCTCCCCTCTGGCAACCATCACAGTCTGCTCTCTGTGTCTGTCAGTCTGTTTTTGTTTTGTCTGTTAGTTTATATTGTTCTCTAGATTCCACATATAACTGAAATCATATGGTATTTGTCTTTCTCTGAATGACTTATTTCATTTAGCATAATACTTTCTAGGTCCATCCACAGTGTCAAAAATGATAAGATTTTATTTCTTTTTTATGGCCGAGTAATATTCCATTGTGTAAATGTACCACAGCTTTTTTATCTGCTCATTTTTTGATGGGCACTTGAATTGCTTCCTTATCTTAGGTATTGTAAATAACACTGCAATGAACATAGGGGTTCATATATTCTTTTGATATAAACCTTGCACTCAACATAGAAGCACCTAAATATGTAAAATAAATCTTTATGGACATAAAGGAAGAAATAGACAGTAATACAGTCATAATAGAGGATTTTAACACCCCATTGACATCAATGGATAGATCATCTACACATAAAAGCAATAAGCAAGCAACAGCCTTAAATGATACAGTAGAACAGATGGATTTAATTGATATTTTCTGATAATTTCACCCCAAAGCAGCAGAATATACATTTTATTCAAGTGCATATAAAACGTTTTTTAGGATAGACCATACGTTAGGCCACAAAACAATTCTCAATACATTTTAAAAGATTGAAATCATATCAAGCATATTTTCTACCACAATGGTACAAAATTAGAAATCAATCACAAGAAAAAAACTGAAAAACACAAAAATGCATGGAGGGGAAATAACATGTTACTAAACAATGAATGGGTTAACAATGAGATCAAAGAAGAAATCAAAAGATACCTTGAGAAAAATGAAAATTAGAACAAAGAAACTCAAAACCTATGGAACACAGAAAAAGCAGTGTTAAGAATGAAAGTCAGAGCAGTACAAGCCTACCTCAAGAAGCAAGAAAAATCTCAAATAAACAATCTAACATTATACTGAAAAGAACTAGAAAAAGAGCCACAAACAAGGCCCAAGGTTGAGTAGAAGAAAGGAAATAATAATCAGAGCAGATATAAATGAAATAGAGTCTAAAAAAGCAATACCAGTATAAAAGATCAATGAAACCAAGAGATGGTTCTTTGAAAAGATATACAAAATTGGTAAACCAGACTCATCAAGAAAAGAAGAGAGAGGACCCAAATAAATAAAATCAGAAACCAATGAGGAGAAGTAACAACTGACACCAAAGAAATACAAAGAATGGAAGAAAATATTATGAACAACCACATGCCAACAATGGACAATCTGATGAAAAGGATACATTTCTAGAAACATACAATCTTCCAAAACTGAATCAAGAAGAAATAGAAAATCTGAACAGACCACTTACAAGTAATGAAATAGAAGCAATAATCAAAAAGTCCTGGACTGGAAGACTTCACAGGTGAATTTTACCGAACATTCAAAGAAGAACTAGCACCCATCCTTCTCAAACTATTCCAAAAAGTTCAAGAGGAGGGAAGACTCCCAAGCTCATTTTACAAGGCCAGCATAATCCTTATTAAAAAAACAGATAAAGACACTACAAAGAAAAAAAAATAATAGGCCAATATCCCTGATGAACATAGATGCCAAAACCCTCAACAAAATATTAGCAAACCGATTCCGGCAACATATTAAAAAGATCATACACCGCGATCAAGGGGGAATCATTCTGGGGACGCAAGGTTAGTACAATATCTGCAAATCAATTAATGTGATACACACCACATAAGCGAAATGAAGGATACAAATCACAGGATCATAACAATAGATACAGTAAAAGCATTTAACAGGACCCAGTACCTATTTATGTAAAAATTCTCAGCAAAGTGGGAATAGAGGTAACATATCTCAGCATAATAAAGGCCATGGATGACTGGCCCACAGCTAACATTGTACTCAATGGGCAAAAACTGAAAGCATTTCCAGGCCTTTTGATGTTTGTATTACTGGGTGAGTAGAATTCCCCCTGCTCCTATTCTTTCCCATAAAGCTGTGTGCACTTGACTTTCCTCCTGTTTTTCTAGCACATCCTGTACATATCCTCATTACTACATGTACCACACTGTTTAGATCTGCTGACTTCCCTGAACTTGGAGCACCTGGAGGGGAAGAACTTTCTTAGTCATATTTGTAGCCTCAGCAGAATTTCCAGCACACACTTGGTGTGTAAGAAATAACAAATGGGGATTGAGGTTTTATCTGGTGACTTGTACACTGAAATTTCACTAAGATTCTAGTTACCTGGAAGGATAGATCAGTAATGAGTTTACACAGAAACCTAAGTTATTTTATCTAATTGACCCCTCTTCAGGAGCAGGAACAGCGTGGTGGCGCGATGGCAAGGCACAGCAAGCTGACCTGGGTGTAGGTCAGCAGCGTGTGCCAACTTTTAGCTCTGGATGAGATTCAGGGAAAGGGCAAAGGTAACCTGCCTAGTGTGTAGCTTGTTTTGTTTTGTTTGTTTTGTTTTGTTTTGGCATGGCTCTTATGTGAAAGAGAGATAGGAGGAAGTAAGAAGTGTTTAGAAAATAGCAATCAGCTTTTAGTCTTTCTTGACTAGATTGTAGGAACTGGGCAGAGGCCAACTGTATAGAGGTTAGATGGGGGTGGACAAGTGTTGGAGAGCCTCAGAACACGGACATATGACAGGGTTGTATGTAGAACTGTCCACCATGGAAATGCATAGTAATCTTTCCAGAAAAAACAACAACTGCCTTATAGTCTCAGTGTTTTGTATATTTGCACAGAGAACTTGCTAGTTCATGTACGTTTTTAAAACAGTCATCTGCCCAAGAGAGATGCTTTTGACATACACAGCTATCTACCTGGTGTCAGAATTTCTCAACAGATAAGACGCACTTGTGCTCAGGAAGGAACTTCTGCAGTCAGATAGCACACCGAACTTTTATTGTGAATATGGGGAGAAAGGCATGCTTCAGAATAACAGGAAAACCCACTCCGGTGTATCTGAACCTGACGCGGGGGAGGGGCTGTCATTTTTATCAGGCACGCTGAAAGCAGTTTTTGCAACATGGACTGTCCTAGATTTTATTGCCTCCTGAAATATTTAGTACTATGGCAGAACTTAAATGAAATCTGGGATTATTTTCAGACAGGGTTAGAAATGAACAATAAAACCTTTGTCATTAAGTATCAGACGGATGTTTTTGAATTTCAAAGGAGTTAGCACTGTGTGTTTCTCCATCCTTAGCATGTATTCTCCTACCCCCCACCCCCCCAAGTGAAAGGATGGCAGGAGAAGACCTTTTTCTATAACAATTTTTTCTTCTATTATGTCTAAATATATAAAATTTATAGCAATTTTCCAATAGTTCTATATTTACTAAATAAGGTAGTTTGAATATAAAGATTTATAAGCGACCTTTTGACTTCTGGTTTATATGGAATCTTAATAAATTATACTAAATAAATTTTTAAGCTATACTGATTAGGAAGTCTGATAAAATTCTTTTCAAAATGAAAATAAATGTATTTTCATTCTTCTATTTAAAAATAGGCTGTGTTTGACAGTGCCTCAGCTTGATGGCAGTGAAGAGATTAAGTAAAATTCCACTTTGTAGTGACTTTTATATTTTTAAATTTCAAATTCTACCAATTAATACAGAGATACTTTCTGGGAGACTTTATTTCCCTGACAAATCAAAGGTTTACCACGTTCCTTACTATTTGCTTTTGAAACTGTCATGGAGTTTTCCCTCCTTTCATTTCTAATTGGATTGCACTGTTTAACCAAACAGATATTAACATTGACATAATAATAATAATTATTATTATTCCTTATAAAAATTACTTCTTCAGGACCAGCCGGAAGTCCTCCAGTTCTCAACCTGGTTTACAACCTCAGTAAGATGAACAATTTACAGAAATGCCAACTGGGATTGAGACTTCCACAGGGTTTTTCAAATATAATGGTTCCAGCCCCCTTTACATTATTATGGAGTTTTGTTTGTTTCCTTCTGACTGTCAGGCAGACTTCCCTTGAGAAATTTAGATGGACAATTGAAGTGAGATGTGTTTTCAGGAAGACTTAGTGCCGACATTGGAAAGACATCCTGGTGAAATATGGCAGAGGTCATTGTAACATGGCCTTGAGTCTCAGAACTCTGGAGGAAGTAGGTAGGACGTGGTGTCAGAAAGAGAAAGATACTGACTGAGGTGTTTCTAACAGGGATATGTAGCAATAATAGAACATTACCAAAGTTTCCCTCTAGAATGAGTTATTACCAAATGCAATTTGAAGTTTTATGCAGTTCTAAGAAAATACCAATATCTATGATTATTTTAGAAACATGTACTTTAAAAGAGCTGGCAAATTGATAGTCCATGAATAAGTACTTTCAGGATTCACAGTTGAAGTTCATATTATGGCTTCAATTTAGCTAGGTGTGATACCTAAGTTAGTGACATCTGGATGTCTTTCCAATGGTCTGATTTGTTAAAGACAGTACTGAAATAATTTGACAGATAGCTAAGTATACTGGGCTTAACATGGAGGCAAATTTTGCATTAGACAGTAGTTTGTCAAATGCAAATCGAGTATTTAACCACCCTAAAAAAATGAATTTTGTTGTGAAACTGAAATGATTACATACTATATTTCCCAACTTAATTAGAGACAGATGTACCTCTGGTCTAATAAGCTCCATATTGTTAAATAGCAATGTTAGCATTTTACTTGATCAGTATTATCCACAATTTAATCTTAATATTATTTTACTAAATCTGTGGTGATATCTTTTTTTTTTCTTTTTTGGATGGTAGTCAGGGTGTGTGGAGGGGTGAATGTTCAGAAGGTTGGGGACAAGTTTGTATGTATTTTCAAAGTATAATATTTATTTGGTGGAAGTATAACCAGAGTTCTATGTCCTCAAATTTTCATATCTGGGAAGCTTTGCTATTTAAACAAATATCGGAGGAACAGAGAGACTTGTATCCATTCCCAGGTGAGTTATTTTCCTATCAGAACCAAGTATGATAAAGTGTGAGAAAAAAGCAAATTTTGGGATCATTTTTAAGGATCTTCATATTGTAGGTTGAAATATGTCAGATATTATGCTAATTTAGTCTAAATACTCTTACATTGTAATATGAGAGGTAGATAGGGCATCTTCTCTAAATAGCATAGTTAAAGTATTCTTGGCTATGGCAAACAATCAAATATGGGCATAATTTTTCATTTTCGAGATACGTTGTTTTTTACAGACATATTCAGTAGTAGTATGTATTTTACTTTTAAAAATGTGGTGACCAAAGCTGCCTTCCCCCTACTGTTCTGATAATAAGATTTCATATTCTGTGCATTGAATTTTGCATTTCTCAATCTTCTGAACCCATGAAGAGTTCTCAGTCTTTACATATCAACTGCCCCTAAAAAGGAGAAGTCCAGTTCCTTCTTCGGGCACTGCCCATGCCACATAGCAACTTTTGCCTCTTCCTAGGGACTCTGATTGGTTTAGTTTGCAGGAGCCCGTGGAAGAATCTACCGTGTTCAGTAGCTATTTAGTAGAATTCGAATACCACTTCTTTTCAACCCCGTTCAGCTTTCTCATGATTCCTAGGGAGGCCTGATCTCCATTTTGAAAACAGAAAACAAACCCACAGAGCTGTGAAGGTCAAAGTGGAAGTTAGAAAGCTTTAAGCATAAAGACATGGAAAGGTCTTATTGAAATTTCATTCGCCTCGCTGATATTGAGTCTCAGGTAAACACTGTAATGACTGGTAATTTTATTGGGTACTTTATAAAGCAGAGGAAAATGGAAGACATTGCAACATGCAGAATAGAGTCAAAGCTGCCATATTTATTGGTAATGAGCTCAAGAAAATTAAAAATGGGAGTTACGCTATTTGCTAGAAGCTTGTGTGCAAATTTAGCAAGACATGGAAAACGAATTGTACTCCAGTGAGAACTAGTTTAACATTTGAATTCAGAAAATTCCAGATTTCTTCCTTGTTGAGTCCTATGAATAGAGAAGAGAGTAAGAAACAAAAGTGATTCACAAAGGGGGCTGGGTGTGGAGATCAAGTGAAGACTCCCATGGGAATAAGTGGGGTTAATTTTTATGACTTTATTCTCCCCACCCCTTTTTTTTTTGCCACTTCTTAAGCTATTGCTTTCAGTTTACTTCAATGCAGTCACTGAAGTAGCTCAGAAAGAAATCTTTGATATACCAGATCAACCAAAGTTTTAAAATACCCTTTTGTGCCTCCATTTATAATGCAAATAGTAAGCTAGCATTTTGGGTTCCTTTCACCATCTTCTCTGAAGTGGGTGAACATATATTGAGCACAGAGTGAGAGGAGTCCCACAGGAGAGCACATCTGTGATAGTTCAATAATAAAAAAAAATGTATGTAGGTCTTTTCTAAATACCTTTCACCTTCTAAGCATATAAAAAAATGGGAGGAAGAGATCTAAGAAGAATAAATTGTGGTTGCCCTCTATGTTAGCTGAATGACTAAAGATATTGTTCTATGAATTACCCACTACTTAAATATTCCTAAGTCTAGCCTTTATGAGCTCATAAAAAAGACTTTGCTTATGTGTCTGTGAAAGCCAGTATCTTTATATACTGTCAGAACAGAACTAA
This sequence comes from Myotis brandtii, assembly GCF_000412655.1. Taxonomy (NCBI): domain Eukaryota; kingdom Metazoa; phylum Chordata; class Mammalia; order Chiroptera; family Vespertilionidae; genus Myotis; species Myotis brandtii. The sequence continues at coordinate 178,951 of NW_005355741.1, read as the reverse complement.
CATACTGTTTCAATATAAGTTTGAAAAGCAGCAGATATTTTGTTATATAAAGTAAGCGGGGCAATCACCTTAAACCCACGTTTACATTTTCGTTTTATCATACATAAACATTCCCCAGATGAAGTAGTTTTAAAAAGTGGTAACCTATGTTTGAGAATGATGGAAAGAGACTGAATTCTCGTTGAAACAGCATTGCCACTGTGGTGTTTTATTCATGAGAGAATCTGCAATCTTTTTTTCAGATATACTAAAAAAGCCAAAATTAATTAATGTCAGAAGCAGAAATGAGGGTTGTCAATGATCATGCATCCATGCTGGGAGGAGGCCAGGCTGGGATCCTGCGTAGCCTGCATCCTGCATGAACCCCCAGCTCCACTTTCCTGTTTGAGTTCCTCTCTACAGGGCCTCTGCATTCCAAAGCTTCAGCCTTTTTTCTAGGCAACTGATGTCAAAGTACATTCCAATAAATACCCCCTACAATGCTACCAGGAGCAATAATGTTTTAGGAAGCTTCGGCTGAAGTGTGAGTAATAGCCCTGAGATAAACAGAAGTTTTACCATCTTCTGTTTCATGACTGAGCTTTGCAAATGTAAACAATTTATAAGGGAAAAAGTGGGCCATGTCGGATTTGAGAAACAGAGACAAACTTGACAGGAACGGCAGAGGTGTGCTTTGGCAGGAGACGTGGTTCTGATTCTAAACTGATTAGATACATTCTCATTGAAATAAAAACCATCATCCCTTCCCTTCCTCTCCACTGTCCTCTACCCTTCCTTCTTGGGCTCTGGCTTGGACTTCTGTTGCCTTTGCTTCTCTCAGGGCCCTGAGCTCATGGCTTCTTCACACTCTACTCTTCTCCCCATTCATCTCCCTGGATTCTTCTCCCACTTGGGTTTGTTGAGGAGCCCTTTCTCCCCAGGTACCCTACTGGCCTCAGCCTCGCTTGAGTCCCTCGTATTTATTTCCTGATGGTTATATTTTAGGACGAAAAGAGTCTCCCACGGATTCCCTTTCTTTGGTTATCTGAGTTGAATCAAGTTTTATAACTCTAATTAGGGACAGATCTTTATTTTCCCACACTGCTATCATTTAACACAGCTGGTATAAAAGTGACCAAATGCTGCAACTCTTTAGCACCTTAAGACCTATTTGCAGAAATGACAATAAAATTCCATGAGAAAGCATGTGATATATACTCTGTAGTGGATGCTGTTGGTACCTTGCCTACATCCCCTTCAGTGGCTGGTACATACTCCCCAGCTTCTTTGAGTATGGCTGGTGTGCTCACAGCTGCTCCTTCTTTGGAGAATCGCCCCATGAGTGACTGGGAAGATGCTAACCATGTCAAGGCCACCTCTTGTCTCAATGTGGACCTAATGTCTCAGGGTGTGGTTTTAGCCTCTTCGTGGGATCAATTGAAGCTAGTCACCACCTGAGCCCATGTTCTCATCTAGCTTTCTTTTCCTATTTTTTTTCTCCCTCTCCTCCTGCAAACATTTCTTTAAAAAATCAGTTGAACAAGAATTTCTATCTCAGACTCTGTTTCTAGGGAACCTCACCTAAAACACACACCTTTAAAATAAAGAACCACCTAGAATTACTTAACCAAATTTTCAATATACAACACATGACCAGTTTTAAGACAGACATTGATAGAATAAAGCCTTAGATTTGGAAAAACAAAATGAAAATGAGACATTGGCAGTTGTGGCAAAACTTAAGAAGTATCGAGATATTATCTTTTGCTTCACAAAAAAGAGGAAATACTTTTTAAGGAGTTGCAAATATTTAAAATGTTATTTGCTCAGAGAAATCCCATGAGTGGGGCTGCAGCCGTCTCTTAAGTATTCACATTATGACTAACTTCAGAGTTTCCTAAGTAGTTTCAATTACATGACCTCAAGTCAATCTCATGACAGGCATGACAAGCAGGGATAATTATCAGCCCTGTTTTCTACATGTGAAGACTGTGTCTCAAAGGGGTTAAATGCCTTGGCCATTATCTCACAGTTAGTTAATACCTGGACCGTAGTTGGCACTCATACCCAGAAGACTGTGAAACATGAGTAAGTTTGTTATTTTAAAGCAGGTTATTATGTTGATCAGAGGCTGGGCCTTCGCAATTCTGTTATTAAATCTGTTAGGGCTGCCTCGGTGATCCACCTACTAACCTGGAGTCCATCCTGGGCAGAGTGGTCACATTCATATCAAATGTATATCTTACTTATCCATTGGTGTCTAACAAATTACCCTAAAACTTAGCAGTTTAAAACAACAAACATTTATTAGTTACCAGTTTCTGTGGGTCAGGATCTGAGGGTTGCTTAAGTACCTCTGTCGCAAAGACTTCTCAAGCTTCAGTCATCATGCTGGCCAGGGGTGTGGTCTCGTCTGAAGGTTGGTTCAGGGAGGATTGGATTCTAGGCTCACTTAGGTAGCTGTTGGCAGGCTTCAGTTCCTGGCGCGCTATTAGACTGAGGGCCCCATTTCCTCCCTAGTGGTTGGCCGGAGGTCTCCCTCAGTTTCTTGTCACATGGCCCTTTCCACAGGACAGCTCACAATATGGCAAGTGACATCCCTGAGAATGAGCAAGGGAGAGAGCAAGGAGGACAAGCAAGATGGAAGCCAGGCTTTTTGGTAATAATCTTGGAATAGACAGCCCTTGGCTTTCACCATGTTCTGTTGAAGTGAGTCACGAGGTCCAGCACATACTCAAGGGGAGGGAATTATACAAGGACATGGGTATCAGGAGGAAGGAGCATTTCAGAGGTTGCCTACTGCAGCGGGATACTGGCTTTCGCGTCCAAGGCCCTGCAATTTGATCCAACCCCTTGTTCTCTCTCTGAGGAAGTGCTGGATTATTTGCAATATGTTAATTTTATGGGTTTAGGCATGTGCTCCAGTTTAATGCTCGTCTCACTTGTTCTTCCTCCCACCCACTCTTCAATTTCTCTTCTCCTTTTGCTCTTCCTTTCTGGCTTCCTCTGCCCTCCTGCTCTATCTCTACTCACTTCTCTTTCAGACTCCCTGTTTTTCTTTCTTCTTCTTCTCGTCCTCTTAACAATAGTCTTTTGTTCAGAATCCAAGTCCTCTATATTGTTCCTTCTACCGTGGCCCTTACTACTCCTCTGCTCATAGGGATCACGAACAACCAGCAATTTTAGGTGCTGGCTTTTAAGTTACGAAATAAAAGTGTTTTATTCAACAATTGAGTCTAGTCTTTCTTCCAAGTTCTTCTAAGATGACACCATGATGAAGTGAGACATGTGTTTTTTTATAGAACATTGCAAATCCCATTTTAGAGGGAGGTATATGATTTTTTTTCCTCAAGCATAATGTCAGGTTACAGTTTTCTCTAGTGTCTAGAGTAGTGTGTTTTATACTAAGTCTTTAAAAACATAAGATGATTCTGATGATGATAATGATGATTCAGGTCAAAAAGAAAATATCTCTCTATCCAACATGTAAAATCACCTGTTTTACTCTTGATGACAGGGACTGCAAACTTTATATCTATTTTTAGTACCTAACATTATTTGAATAAATGAGTGAATGCAGCACCATAGCAAAACTATAGTAAATAGTTTTGGATAGGTTTCTTATTTCATATACAAAAGATAGGATAGAAAAATGGTTTTTCCAAATTGCATGTGAAATTATAGAAGAATTTTAATAGTATCTCTCTATTTTTCAGCAATAGAGGATGCTGGCAGAGAAAAGGGACTGTATGACCCAGCAGAGAGCATATTTCACATGTGGGGGTGATGTGCAGTAATTAGCCTGTTTTGGTCTAGGATGACAGATTCCATAGACTGTTTGGTGATGTTAGGCAATGATTCTTGGGGTAAAACGTGATTAGAATATCTTCAGCTCAGTGACATAGTATGTTTGTTAAGCCTTTTGGCGCATAGCAACCAATTTCATTGCATGACCTACTGGCTAGAAACATCAAAAGTGGAAGTCACATCATTTGGAGAACAGTTGTTTAGTGAGTTAGAATGAATGAAGTCTTTAGTGAGTGCCAGCATCAAATTCTATCCTAGTTTGTTGCTTGTCATGCCCTATTCTCCATCTGGGATGCCCAAGGCACTCTTTTTCAGGACACTTGACCTACCAGTCATATTTCAGAAACTACCCATTTGGTGCTTGCTGATGGAGTTTAGACTCTGCGGAGTCTGGCTGCTGGATTACATACAGACTAATGACCCATCAGATGCTGAAGGCAAAAGCTTAAAGTGCACTAGTGAATTAAACCACAGTATTGTCAGAAGGAAGAATTTACTATGTCATTAAACTTGATTCAGTAAGTTTTGCTTCTTTAGATACACCACACTGAGGGAAAAGGAAGAAATTAATTTTAAACAAGTGTTATCGTCTTTTTTCCACTTTCCCAGGTAAAGGATATTCATGTGAAAGTAAGAAACAGAGTATTTCCTTGAGATTAAAGGGAAGTCATTAAAAGGAAAGATAAATTGTGAAAACTGGGCATGACTGCCTAGCCAGGCATACACTTTGAAGATCAGAGACTGCGTGCTCCACTCAGTAAACACAGAGGAAAACCAGCCTTGCCTAATTTAATGATACCCTGGGTGTATTCTTCAGGGCTTTGCATAAAAATCTCAGAGGCTCATTGATACAAAGATGCCAGCAATAATCATGGTTAATGCTTAGAGTTTAATCGGAAAGGTAGAATGGGCACAAAATGCAAATGATTTTTTGCTTCAAATCTAGGAATTATTATAATATGAAGAAAGCTCTCTTAAATATTACTATAAAACATAAAAAATATGAAATATCTGGTGTTGAGTTTTTATACACATACTTCATGCTTGCTTCATAGCAATACTAGTAGATAAAATGTTTATAAATAGTACCTTAAAAATAAGTGAGGAAATTGCTGAGGGATTGTATCCTTTGTTGTTTATCAATCAAAATGATCTGACAGTCCTCCCAGGGATTCTAAGGGCTCTAAAATGAATTCCAGTGTTATAGAAGGAAATGGTAAAAAAATAAAATAAAATTAGACTTATCATCATAACTACAATGTCAATTCTAATAATGGAGAGATACTTTTATTATTTGTATTCTAGGTAATAAGATATATTTTCTATTAGTGATTACCATGTAGTAGAATACAAGAAAGAGTTCAAATCCTCAAAGAACAAATTCTGGTCATAGTTTTGACTGAATAAATTCCATGGCAGGTGGCTTATGTCAAATAAAAGAAGAACAGTACTATGAGGTAGGTCTGTGTCCAAGGGATTAAGCATTGTAATTACATTAGAATTATTTCCTATCCCAGGATATGTAACATTCCATGCTTAAGATGAACATAGAAATAATAACCAGTGGAGTACTTTTTTTCTTTTATTCATTCATTACTAAAGGTGATGGCTTAAACATTTTTTTTAAAGTAGGGTTCTAAAGCCAATCTAACTTGGAATATTCTTTTTCTTTTCTCCCCGACTCATTCCCTCATTCCCTCCCTCCCTCCCTCTCATTCTCTCCTTCCCTCCTCTTTTCTTTTCTCTCCTTCCCTCCTCTTTTCTTTTCTTTTCTTTTCTTTTTATCTTTTCTTTCTTCTTCCTTCCTTCTTTCCTTCCTTCCTTCCTTCCCTCCCTCCTTCCTTCCTTCCTTCCTTCCTTCCTTCCTTATGCTGGAATCATAATATTTGTTTTCATTTTATTCCTGAAATTATTTTAATCTTGGACCCTTACCAGGAATAACAGACAAGAAATCCCACTTTCTGCTTTTTCAGTATGCTTGGTAATGCAGAGAATTTTTTTAAATGTCAACTATAATTTAAAGGAAAAAAATCATCTTCCATAAGGTGGTCCCAAATTTCAAGGTAAGGCACACCTTGACAGGAAAGAAAGACTGAGTTGGCAAATTCTTTGACCCTTTACAGACTCACAGAGGTGTCCCCCACCACAATCCTGGGAGGAGTATCTGGCCTGGTTCCTCTGTCAATTGCTTCTTTGCCAAGAATGGAAGGTTACAGAGAGAGGAGTGTCACAGACCAAGGTCACCACGGCTGTTCACAGAAGTTTCCTAAAGAACCCCTGTGTGCCCATTAATGGAGTATCAGAAGGGAAACCAATTTCCACTCACAAATACCATTTTTAACTTCTCTCACATATTAGTGAAACTATGTTATTGCCTGTACCTATAAAACTGTGGTCCTTATACCTACCTCTTGAGTTTACTGTGAGTGTTGAGTAAATGTATATAAGCTTCTAGAACAGTACATGGAAAATAGAAACCATTCTATATTCATATTTTTATTAGCTCCATGCTTCTCAAATTTTAATGTTCATAAGAATCACGTGGGGATCCTGTTAAAATGCAGATACTGACTCAGTCGGTCTGTGACGGGGCCTGAAATTCTTTTTTTATTGTTGTTGTTAATTCTCACCTGAGGATATTTTTCAATTGATTTTTAGAGTTAGTGGAAGGGAGGGGGAGAGACAGAGAGAAAAAAAACATCGATGTGAGAGAGACAAATAGATTGGTTGCCTCCTGCATGCACCCTGACCAGGGCTGGAGATCGAGCCTGAAACCGAGGTCCACGCCTTTGACCAGAAATCAAACCCAGAACGCTTCAGTCAGGGGGCTGATGCTCTATCCACTGAGCAAAACCAGCTAGGGCAGGGCCTGAGATTCCTTATTTCTAACAAGCACCCAGGTGATGTCAGTGCTGCGGATCCACAGACCACAGCAGCAGCAAAGATTTAGGTAGTGATTAATCTTGTTGTTTGGTTACAACTGTGACTATAGTCCGTGAGGCCTTAGTCCTGACTGGACACAGTCGTCTTCCACGGATGATCTAGAAGCCTCTGAGTGAGCCGTCACACAAGATTTTCATCTGTATTTTTTGTTCACAAACTCGACTGAAATCTGAAGGACTATGCGGTGCATTGTGGGGATGACTGTAATGTGTAATCCAGAATCTAAAGTCTAATCTGTAATCCCACCAGTCCTCCAGGTGATTCCCATTTGCACTTTGAAAACCATGAAGGCATTTGGGAGGAACGGGGGTTCTGGGGGCATGAAAGTTTGTTTTGTATATTCAAAACACTGTTCTAGTTTAGACGGAAAACACGTTTTCCTGGTGAAGTCTAGGTGACACATCTCTGGGAAACCACTTAAGAACCTCGTTTCAGGGAAGGTATTTAGTGAGGCCAGGTGCTCTCCATGATCAGTAACAGGTCGCTGCAGGAACAGTGGTTGCACCCTCATTCATCCTGCAGCCAAGTTTAACCTACAGACCTATGTTGCCTGTATCGTCATTTCAGGTATGTGGCCGTGAACATTATGCGTGAGTTTTTTCTCTCTCACCAAGATTTTCATCCTTTTTTTCCTTGCTGTGCTATACATGTCCCCAGAGATCAGGATCTTATCTTTGGGATTTATTGTCTTTTCTGGTAGTGTATTTTCTCTCTCACTTCAGCTCTAGCCTGATGGTGCTGGACACAAATATAGAGACAAACTAATTTGGAAAAGCAAACCAGAGACAATTTGTAAAACAATAATATGTATTGTTCTGATCCAGAGTTTCCAACAATCAATGACTATGAGGAAAATCCAGTTGGGAAGTAAGATTTTGGAATGATTGTTTTCTAGAAACAGAAACTAGCATTACAAAAACAACAGGGGTGGGGGGGGGGAGTGAGACCACCCAGCAGCTCTACTGCCTTATTTATTGAGTATTTTTAAATTTACTTGAACTATATTATTCTATGACCAGTCCTTCCTACCAGTTAACTAATTCAAATTATCATGGTAGGGATATAGATTTTTGTCTTATGTAATTTGCACTATGGTAATTTGCACTATTTAGGGATGTGGATCAACTATATCCAGAAGTTTACAATAAATAAAAAAGCCCTACAAGGTATATCTGTCATAAATGTAATAAAGTCATGTTCTTTACTCATTGTCAACAGCCACAAACCCTCAGGCATGACAGTTCAGTCTTTTAGCTCAGGTATCTGGTTTCTTGGCTAACACATTAGAAGTTACTGGGTGGAAGGGAGTAGAGCTTGCCCTTAGAGCAGCTTGGCAGCTTATGAAAAGAGAAAAAAAAATTAAAGGTCTGCAAAATCAGATACGAAAAAGAAAAAATAAATTGAAATTTGAACTATTTTCTCAGGGGGCAAACAGCCCTCTGTATGTCAGAGCTGTGTTACAACACTTTTCATCACACATGGCCTCTAGAGCAGGGATTTTCAGCCGGGGGTGCCGCAAGGATTTTTAAAACATGCAATACCTGACTATCTAATCAGGGGTACTGACCTCTTTTCCCTTAGATCAGTGGTTCTCAACCTTGGCTGCACATTAGAATCACCTGGGAATCTTTTTAAAATCCTGATTTCTGGGCCTCATCCTCCGGAAATTCTGTTTCTTTGTTATGGGGTGAGGCCACAACATTAGTAACAAAGAAACAGAATTTCCGGAGGGTGAGGCCCAGAAATCAGGATTTTAAAAAGATTCCCAGGTGATTCTAATGTGCAGCCAAGGCTGAGAACCACGGCCTTAGATTATCAAGTAAAAACTGACAACAGCTAACACAACAATAGCTGTCTGGTGTGAATAAATCAAAAATATACCTATTTTTGGTCAGATTGGCAAAAAAGGTAATATATTTTTTGGTGTGCTGCGGAATTTGAATAATTAGTCTGTGTGTGTCATGAGTTGAAAAAGGTTGAAAATCCCTGGCCTTAGAGTAATCAAAAAAAGTTAAACTCATCTTTGGTTTCCGCTGTCTTAGGAAACCAGAACATTTATGATATGATTTTAAAAGATTTCAATGAACATTATTTTTAAAATTTGAAACTGAGGTTTTAGTTCTTCAAGAAGTATATACCTTTTCCTGGTTATGGCAGATAATTCAGGCAAGCATTGATTTGACTCCATTTTGATTTTTTTTTCCATTCTAGAAAAGAGAATGAGTTTTATAGGTTAGAAGGGGTTAGAAGTTTAAGTTTCATGGGGGTCTTAAACTTTTTATTTGTATTCAGACTCTGTGTGGAAAATTAAAACATATTCTTATCCTGGGAAATGAAGTAAAATGGAATTAGGGAATGATTATGACTAAAACCGTGAGTTTACAAACTCCAAGTGCTGCAAAACTGACAGACTCTGGGAGTTAATATTTATCCTGCACCTTCATACCTTCAGATGGAAAGTACTAAACAAATATCAAGCACCGTGAACTCTGTGGAATTTTCAGTCTTTACAATTTGCTAACAGCAAGCTACTCAGTGGCTTATTATGGAAGGCGTTCCTTTAGCAGGACCACAGCAGCACTGGTTTCTGCTGGTGTCCGCCTTCCTTAGTCACATCGCAGTTCTTTCCTGTTTTCTTTCTCAGACTCTTTCTGAATTTTCACATGACCAATGACATAGGCGATGTTTTTAAGTCTAAATTATTTTGGCAGACACTTTATGTCTGAAGAGCCAGAGTGAAAAGTGCATTTGAAATCAAATCAGATGAATTCCGTATACAGAGTCTATACCGTCCTATGTTGGTGACATAAAACTTGAAGTTCTGCCTTGACATTGGTGCCCAACCCTAGTGGCAGCTGCCTCTCAGAGGTAGGTCTCTAAAATGTGCCATATAACTTGTCAAACTCAGGCCAGGAAAGGCGGCCCAAATTGGTCTTCATTAGCTGGTGTTACTGGGAATGATGTATTGACGTATCTATATTTTTTGTTTAACAAGAAGATAATCCATAACGTACGTCACTGTTCTGAAGGCGGAGTGCTACATAGGTAATCTTTCTCGCTTCTGGAACTTATTTCTGAAACAGTTGCCTTAGTTATGTTCTATTATGTATCTTTAAAAATCTAACGTTTTAATGACTACGAATCTCCCTGTCAAAAATAGTCCAACAAACACTGAGTCACTGAATTTTCATAGGCAGAATAAGCTAATAACATACGCTCACTGACTTATGCCCACGCACACAGACACACACACACACACACACACACACACTCACACTCACTCACACATGCAGAGACAATCACAAAAACACTGGTTCTTGCTCCAGACTTCACACAGAAACAGAAAGTTTAAAATTCTCATGGGAAATCACTAATTTTTAAGAAAAATTAGATTATGAATATTAGGAGCTGATAAATAATTGTCAGGTTGAAAGTGTTTGTACAAATAGCTTTAAAGACTAGACCAAAATGTAAACCCCAGATTCCTACTGTATTTGTGTTCCAGCCACTGTATCTTTTCCCCATCCCACCTCAGAAGATGAATTATTTTCTCTCCTTGGACTAAAATCGTATCTATACACATGGTCAACATACAAGAAAACAATATTGGGAAGGACCAGAAAATTAGGAGTAATTGTTAAATTAGTAAGTAGAACAGTTAACCTAATGTATAAGACAAAACATGGTGCCTCATTTCCCTCTTCCCACCCCCCTCACACGGTCCCCTATCCCACCTGGTATCATATACACAAATTCAGAGAATTTTTGTTGTCTTTGCTTTAGAATAATCATGGTCTTTTCTGACGACAATTCTGAATTTTTTATGTTTCCTTTCCTCCTGAAGAAGTTTTATGAACCGTGTTTGAGATAGAGCTGTTGGTCTTGCAGGCTGCACTCCATGTTTTTGTCTTTGAATGTCTGGAACATTGCGGTGCTAGCTGTGGCAGCCTGGAGTTCTCCAGGTGGTAGTTATTAACTGCCGTGTCATGGTTCATGGTGAACAAGCTAGGTCAACAAACTTGTTTTTCATCATGGCTGGTTTTAATTTGCAAGGGAGCTTGTTACCTATTTGATAATGCTTCACTGAAGTTCACCTATTTCAGGTAGATTAATAGCTTGTTCAGGGATGAGGAGCCCAGGGGCCCTGTTGTAACTGTGGGCTGTAGGTTCAAGGTTCAAACTTCAGAAGGTAGAAGAGTCCTTGTTTTTCTTTTACCTATTTGCCAGCGCATGCCTTAGTGAACTTTTATACTTGGCAACGCTTGAACAATCACAGGTTTGAGATCTTATAGCAATATTAGGAGCTGTGTTATATAATGAAGAAAAAGATGTGCCCTGGTAGTACTCTCTAGATTAGAAGACTTTTCAGTTTTGAAGAGCATGGGGTTAGTGGAGATTTAAAATTACACGTATATCATTTCCTGGTCATTCACTAGGAAAAAGATTAAAAAATTCTCAAAATTGAATATTACATTTTATGCAAATCCATATAGTAGGTAAGTATTAGCTTGAAATAAATACATGAGAAAAGGATATTTTGTGTGGACTAATTCATGCTGGGGACATATCATTCATTCCTTAAATGAATGTCTACATAAATACTTTCATAATACATTTTAAAATTGGTAGTAAATTACTTACCCCAAAATTTCCTTCTTTTTATGAAGGGGAGTCCCAGCACATTTGTTTTCTTTTAGCCATTAACAAAATAGATCACTGGGTATGAAAAGTGTATCACTTAGCTCTGTCCATCTGGAGAGGAAAAGATTCCAGCTGCATTTCCTTCATAATATGATTCTTGTATTATTTATTTATTTATTTATTATCTTATTGTTAACATGATTCTTATGAATCTCAATGTAGCAGAAGTTCCCACTTAGATTTTACTCCTGAAGCATTTACATTTAGCACTGCTGTATGAAGAGTAAGCCACAATGGAAATATTAATGACGTCTCTGTACTAAACACAGGTTGGCAATCTCTTAAACTGATGGATTTTTAAAGCAACTCTCCATTTCAAACAAGTATCTGGTATTTGGATCCCCCAACCAGTTTGAAAAATAGTTTAACTACATAGATTGGCTATCTAGGAGCTTGTAAACAAATTCATAAATTTGTCATGCTGATTACAGTGTTGGCAAACACAATGGCTGATCATGTTATAAATGTTTATCAACACCCGCACTCACCCACCTGCTAAGAGGTGCTACGCTTTAATGAAATTGTTTGAATATCAAGGCTGGTTGCTAAGATACAATGTTCTTGTTACCAGGGATGTGATGCTTGCAGATTTCTGTTATCAAATAATGATTAGAGATGTGCTAACCTCAAGGTGCTCAGTGCAGTGAAAGGTTTACTGAGCTACAAATTAGTAAACTGTCTGCTTGAGCAGGCACTGGCAGAAGAAACATGTGCCTCATCCATACACGACTGGCATTTTCAAAGAAGACAAGACAGAACAGGGAGCATGGCCATAAATGACAGGGCCTTGAAAGTTTGCCATGGGAGGTTTATCTACTCTATTGCCTAGCGTGATATATCTTTAGCCAGCCGGGGAATTTGTTGAAATCCATTGCCAATAACTCTTTCCTTTCTTATGAAAAATCCATTCTTTATATTCCTTTTCATTGGTTGCTATAAAATGATTAACATTAAACATATTACATCTTTTTGTGAGAAATAAAAGTAAATAAAAGTGTAATGCTACAGCATGAAGATATATTTAACACGAGCACATTTTTAAGATAATGCCAGGTTTAAGAAACTTATTGGTATAAATGTCATTTCACTATGATGAGTTCTGCAAATAATAATGCAGCTTTTTTTTCCTATTGAGACTTGAATTCTCCAGGATATTTAATATAATATAAACTATCACCATCTAAGTGTTGGGCTGTTTCTCTTTACTTTAACCTTATCGAAAGCAAAGAATGGGAGATGACAAAGCCATGTTGGCTACATTAGTCTAATTGTTTATCTTGTAAAAATAGGGCCCGAGTTACAACAGTGCGGCTATACTAAGGATATTTTGAGCACAAGACTTTCACGTTGCAACATTTTCTGTGATTTTATGACAGTCCCTGGGGTTCCCAAGTGCCCTACTCATGACTAGTTATATTTCAGAAATGTGTGGGTAAACATACTTCTGGTGTCATGTATAATTTTTGCTCTTGTTACTGTATAAAAAATTTCAATGATTAGGATCGCAGAGCTGATGGATTTTAAATTGACTCTTGAAAATTCCCTCAATAAAAATTGAAATTGTTGATATATTTTAATAATGAAAGTGTTAAAATGCTATTCGGATATAACATCTGGCCTTCCATTAGGTTATGAATAACATGAGAGCAGAGACTGAGTCTATTCCTACAATAGAGTGACCATGCAAAAGAGGCACCTTAATGAATGAATGAATGATACCAGAATCCAGAAAATTTTGCTAATATCCCTAACAGATACTTCAAAGTTTGTAAGTTAAGTTTTCCTGCCTTTTGTATAAAGTACAAAAAGATCCAAAGGAAAAGGGGCCAATATTTTACCTGTATGAAACGGATTGTATATGTTCCAATTTTACAGATGAGGAAAACAAAGTTCAGAGGAATAAGAAAATTAATTTCTCAGTTGTCACACACTAATGTGAGGCTAAGCTGGACCCCACATCCAGGTCTTTTTAAAGGTTAGTTCTATTTTCAGAACCTCAATTGCCTCTCTGATGTTGTCTGAGCTGAGTGGACAAAGAGAGACTAATAGTTAAGTAGATGTGGCTGAGAACACATTAAAATGCAGCAAACATTACATGCCCATTTTGTGCCAAGGAAACAGGTAGGTAAGTGGAGGACAAAAAGAAATAATTTATAAAGTCCTTGGCTATAGGAAGTTTTCAGTTTATTTGTTGAAATATGATATGCTCACTTTAAAGAATTTGAGGACTAAATATGAATTCCCAGAAAGACATATTTAGCCTGAACATGGAGAGAAGATTCTCATTGAGGGTGAGGTTAGGAAAGGGCATCAAAAGGGTTGGTATTTGGTTGTGAGATGTGGCCCTCTTACCACCAAGATCTGGATTTGAATTCTTATTCTGTCATATTTTGGTTATATGAATTTGGGAAAATTTCTTAACCAATATATGTTTTTTGTTTTTATATTTTTCTTATGTGTATATTAAATTAATTTGGTAAGGTAATGTGCTTAGCACATACTGAGCATTCAATAAATGTCAGTTATTTCTAAGACATACTCATGATCTGTGCCCTACAGAATAGAGCTCTATTACATTTGTTTTAGCCCAAAATTTGTTTATGAAACTTAAATTTCACCTCTTTTTAAAGAGATGCTCACCTTGTTTTTATACTGCTCATGATCTGTGCCCTACAGAATAGAGCTCTATTACACTTGTTCTAGCCCAAAATTTGTTTCTGAAACTTAAATTTCACCTCTTTAAAGAGATGCTCACCTTGTTTTTATACTATCCAAAGGTTGGTTCAATGAAACTGATCCTATTTACTGATGAATACAGAAGAGACATTGTAAAAATGTTCCTATGTTCTTAAGACTTTTATGCTCTAATTAGACTTATAAACTAACACGTGTTTGATTAGAGCTGCCCAGGGACATGTGGAAGTATTGCCCGGGCAGATGTGTGCTGTCAGGTGAGAGTGACCAGCACTGGGTGGGCTCACTGGAAGAGATTTCTTCTTTCCTTACTCAAAGGTCCTTAGGAGGCTTAAGAGAGAAGCTAAATCTGATGTCAAAAGTGGGATCTGAAGTCAAGGTAATTCAAATGATAATGTTATACTCTATTCCCAGAAGAGCTCACCAAATCTGTTAATGTTCTCAGGACTATAATCGTGCCCAGTAATACCATATGTCCTGATTTTTCTTGGAAATTAACTGTTGTGATATTCTGCAATACATCTCTTCACTTTCTCTCACTTCTTGTTTTATCATAATTCAATGCTGCTTTCCTTTATTCTGAGCCTTCTTAATGTCTGTACTTTTTCTCTTGAGTCTAAATAAGAATACTAACTGTTTGGCCTACTGACTCAGAAGCCAGCTTGTCTAAACGAGAAATTGTCTCTACTGTCGAATTTTTAAGGCTGTATTTGAAAATGCTTCGAATTCACCAGTTATTAAATTATAAAATGGACTATTAAAAACACGAGGTTTCTGCCACCTTGGTAATGTATTATATGTACCCAAACACCCATTGTTCATATTTAGAGATCCCCTAAATATAGATGTACTGAACTACCTACATATAATTCACATCATGTCAAAGCACCAACCCTTCCCAATGTGGGGTAGTGTGGGCATTTTGTTATCTACAGCAGATGTTGACTCTTGTGAGGAGGAAAAAACCTGTTTAAATTTATGTTGCATTGAGCAAGTTGTACTGCTTGCGATTATATGTGGCTCAGCTGTTTCACGTGGCATGACCTGCTATAACCTGACCTAATGCAGTCCACATGTTGTCCTGAGTGACACACTAAAACATTCCACTTCTCCATGGAACTGTGCGAGCAGGTGATTTCTCTAAATGGCAGACACTCCCATGCTTGTATTTTAAACCTCCACCACTTTAGCTAAAAATATCTTCAAAAGCCCACCCAAAACATTTCCCTTGGTTATTTTTGCAAATTGTTGGGTGATTTACAAAGAGCAGGGAGGGATACACAAGGAGAAGTTTTGAATTATTTACATAATTTGATAGGATGGTGCCTCCTTTAACAAATCCACTTGGTGGAAGTCACAAATTCATTTACTTCACATGATCAGAGTCCCAGAGAGGGAACTTAATTATGTGATTATTAGCATGCTGCTTCGTGGATTCCAGCAAGTGATAGTTACATTTCTCATTAAGCTAAACTTAAAAAAAAACTTACATAAGAATTGCTATGTCCCAGCAAACAGCCCTCATAAGAATGCCAACTATGTATTTTGACCAATATATTTATTCATCCTCTATGACAGTGGTTCTCAACCTTGGCTGCACATTAGAATCACCTGGGAATCTTTTTAAAATCCTGATTTCTGGGCCTCATCCTCCAGAAATTCTGTTTCTTTGTTACTAATGTTGTGAGAACAACGAGCACCATGGGATCTGAATTCAACATGAGGTATTTGCCACCAGTGATAAATTTTTACACAGTGGGTCATGCAGACATTTTCACCTGGTTCTCTGAATGACCAGTGGAACACATTGGTAGTGTGTCTGGAGTAGAATTCTTTTTATTAAGCAAACTGACCAAATAGGAATCTAACAGATAGTCCTGGTTTCTCCAGCGTTGTGCTCTAACCAAGTGAGGCAGTTAGCCAGGTGTGCAGGTCCCCAGAGCACAGGTCTGGTAATTGGACCTACTTCCAGCACATGCTGGCTGGGTGACACATGGCAAGTCACTTAACCTCTCTGAGCCTTTCTTTCTTCTATATAATAACATGATACTATTATGTACACTGTAGGATGCTTATGAAAATTAACTAAATTATGTGAAGTGACCTGTCATTAGCTTTGTTAAATTTAATTATAGAAAGAGAAAACCAACAACTCCCCACAAGTAAACTGAGTGAAATAAATCAACACATTTACAAGATACTCAAAGCTCCCCTTTGCTCCCCTTTTCTAGAAATGTTTGGGGCTCTGAAAGTAAATTGTTCTGGGCATGAATATTCTGAGATATTGCTATGGGCTTTGAGCTTTTATTGCCTTTTCCCTTTAATTTGAAAGACAGTTTATGTAAAGTATTCAAAAATATGAAAGATTATAAAACTAAATGCCATAGCACATACAAGGAATAAAACCTTTGCTTACCTAAGACATTACTTTTCACTATGCAGTGTATACATTTGTAACCTAGTGTTATCAAGATCTCCAACACTATTTGACTCACTGAAGATAAAATGTCAGGTTAATTGAACCTATCAAGAAAGGTAATGATTTCTCAGTGGAGTACCTATTCATGATTGAATAATTTATTAGTTGTAAAGTGCATTGGTACCAAGGTATGTCCATATTGGATAGAGCATAGGAGGTAATATGGCATAACATAAATCTAGTGGGGTAAATTTGGTTGCTATTTGATATGAAATAGTTATTGAATAGGAAAATGGCTCTAATGCATTGAAAATGTATTTACATTTTACCTGTTAAGAATAAGATATGATGAAATTAACAACTATAGTTATCTTTTTCAAAGAAAGTATATGACTGAGGTGATATGGAATGTTTTTCAGTTATTCCTGAGGACATGACTTTACCCAAAACATTAACCGTAATTTTCTTTTCCTGTGCAGATTAAGTTAATGTCTTCCCTACTCTTAGTCATTTTCCTTCTTTTTAAATGACTATTGAGGAATTTTTCCCTATCATTTAAATGTAAGGGTTTTTTGCTTTCTCTCTATAGGAAAATTTTCTTTAAGTGGCTTAGTTTTTGCATTTATATAGCATGTTCTAGAAACAAAATAATTTCTTGAACTTCATCTAATATCACAAAACTGAAACTTAGCAGCTAGAACAATTGCTTATCCATAGTAGATGCTCAGTAACTTCATATTGGATGGACGAATGGATGAGTAAATAAGACAATGAATTAAAAAAAAGCTAGTATGAAGAAAAAATAGTTTGTAATGAATGCTGTATGCCATTTTAACTATTATTACACCTCTCATGGTTATTGTTTGTGCTGATTTAATTGAAAGATTTACCTCTGACACATGACCTTACATTAAATATAGGTATTTCTTATATTAATAGTAAACTTGATGATGGCACCATTTAAAAAAATAAATACATCTCCCACCTTGAACACATGTGGATGCCTTAAGTAAAAGCTACAGTATAAGGAAAGACAGTTTGGTTGGTTAGATGGAACTGACTTTGACTCAAGTCTCACACATGAACCTATTATTTAACTCATAGAGCATTATGCATAGGTGGAAATTCGAGTTTCAGAATAGAGAACACTGATTTTTGCTCACAAATCACATTTCCTGAAACAGATGTGTTAAACATATCCAGGTGGGTTGGTAGGGGTTTGCTTTGGGAAACTGACTATAATTTGAAAAAAGCTTCTGCTAATGTCTATGTTTTTCATACTGAACCAACTGGACCTTTTCCATGGAGCAGAAGACACTAAAGAAGCATCAACTCTGAGTGGAGAAAAACTTGGATAAGTCTGGCTGCACAAGTACATAGCCACCATTATAATACCTCTATAGAGACACCTTTTAGAATATATAAGGACAAGCATTCTGTTTAGGTAACATCTAGTCTAAGTTCTCTGTTTTACTGATGAAGACATTGAGATGCACTAAAGTTATATTACTTATCCCACATGCCACAACTAGTTTATTGCCTAGAATGTCAACTGAGGTCTCTTGACTCTCAGTCCAGTGCAATTTTTATACATGACATCATCTCCTAATTTATTATAAAAGAGTCAAATGATACAATTCATGAAGATGGAGACGTAATTAGCATGGCATAGACTTAGCATTTTCAATAGCTCTGAAGCATCTGTATTATACTTATGACATATCAACACCGAGGAGAAGAACTGGGGAATTCAAGGAAAACTAAAATACAAGAATTTATGTGACTGGGATTGAAATAATAGTCTACTTAGCAAACGGTTCAAATAAGGACATGCCCCAAACTAATTTTTGCTCACAGAAGCCAAATTATGCAATTCACAGTGAGAGAGGAATAGGCTGGTGGGGAAGTGAGACTTCATGTAGAAAATTGCTTTTGAAGGGAGAGTAATGTTTGCAATGTTAGGGAGGGAGGAGGATATCCAATTAGGGGTAAAAAAAAAACCTGATGTGAAAGTGTATACATTGTAAATGGGACTGTTACAGTGAGATCTACTCTTGGTAGATAGTAGCTAAGGGTTTGGAAAAGAAAAAAATAGGTTTTAATATGTAGTGGTAAGTGAGCTACGTGGTATGATGGGAAGAGCACAAACTCAGATCAACATGAGTTTGAAGTAGCACGCATTATTTAATAGCTTGACAACTCTGCACATGTGACTAGACTCTCCACGCCTTGATTTCCTCATCTGTCTAATGGACGTAATAGCCACAGAGCTGTGCCAAGTGAAATAGCATATAAAGTGCTCCAAGAGCCTTCCACATAATAGGTGTGCAGTAAACATGTTTCTTTACCTTCTACTGGTTTGTCTATAATGCATGACATACAACGTTACATTCATTTAAGACATATACGTTAATTATGTATGACGAGTTACTAGTTTGAGGCTGAGAATATGACAGAAACAATGCAGAGGCCTGTCCAAGATCAGGACTGTCCCGGGGCAGCACTATAAAAAGTGATCATCACTGGGCCACATAGTAGAGAATAGACCACCTTCATCAAATTAATATTCTGTCCAAATGAGCTAAACTAAGTTTCAATATTAATCTGTAGGGGAGGAATATTTGATTGATCGTTTATTTTAACCAAGAACTATCTGCAGAGCATGACACAAGTACTACATTATGCATCCACCATGTTCTTTTTAACAGTTCTAAGTGCATGGTTCACTGTTGTGGAATAGTAGCTTTATGGGCATGTCAACTGTGTGAGGCATATCTTTGATTATTGTTTGATTGATATAATTCCACTAAGTCTTGTTCTTGCTAATTGGAAAAGTATGCATCAGGCGTTATGACTTATGTGAAGGGTCCTATCTACTTTGGAACTTTTATCTAAGGAACTTGGACTGAAAAACATCAAGTCAAATAAATTTTGGTAATAGGAACAAATTTGATTGAATTTTAAGGTTTCCATAATTTCGCAAATTAATCCAGCCTCTCTCTTTAGACAAGTGAACATCAATCTGTACTTCATTGTTGATGCTTCCTGTTCTATGGGACATTCACTGCAAGCTTGCATTGGCTGCATCATAACTGGATAACAGTTAATTAGAAGGCACCTGTACCTTGTAGTGGACGCTTGCAGTTGATATACATGGAACACTTTTCCCATGGGTTTGAAAATACCAACTTCTAGGTACTTTCAGTTATTCTCATCTATAGCTGTGGACCTACAGTTATTCTCATCTATAGCTGTGGACCTATGTTTTTATAAACCAGGGCCCATTATATAATCTTCCTCTTTTCTATTTAGAGCAATGAAAAAGTTTGAATTCAGTATTATGAAATTGGTATTAATGCAATGCTGCCAGAAACTGACTTCTTACATCAAAAGGCTAAAGTTTAACAAAGGTGCCAATGCAACTTACTTTTAAAAATATGAGAATTAAGCATTGTAAGAAAGGTAAATTAAAACAAATCACAAGAGTAATTTCAGTTTGTGAAACCTTAATAGGGCAAGTTTCCTTTGTTCTTATTCAATTTCCTGTATTTTAGTGACATAAACTTTTTTCTCTCTAACACCTGAGTTACTGAAGGTGAAGCATAGCTGTGTGGAGTCTTTTTACTCTGTTCTGTGTATATATTTTGTATTTTTCAGAAGGTACAGTGTGAGTCTGTATTTGATAATCTGGTGCAATAGGCACTGTTGTGGTAAAGATCTTGCCCTTTTTGGAAAGTAATGAGACCGCATGTGTTCCTTTTTCACTTTTCATTTGGAAAATGTAAATGCAGGTGGTGTCGGTTCTTGAAGCCCTTTCTGGCTCTGTGTGTTAAATAAGTCATAGCAGATTTGAGTGTCACATTTTTAATTTTATTAAAAGGTTTGGACATTCAGGCACGTCACAGTCATTTATATCTTGGTTTCCCAGAATTTATTTTTAATTGGGGAAGAGACCCGCTGATGAGAAAAATACAAAGAAACAGATGCATTAAATATTCAACTTTATTGTTTTTCTTTTAAGGTTAGATTCTGCATGGTGATAACTCCTTGGCTTGAACAGAGAGAAGACTTTCTCCATTTATTTTATTGCACACACTTTCCTTGCTTACTAGTATTTTTAAAATATATTTTTCTCATAATTTTTTTTTCTTTTCCTCAAAATTCTCTGCATATATTTTCTCTTCATTTTCTAATATCTTCTCTACCAAATATCATATGGTTACTTCCTAGATGGTGGGCTGCTCACTTTTATTCAATTTACCTTACTGCTACATCATCATAATGAAGAGAAAAAGATTTAGGAATTTCCTGTGTCCAGGTAAAAGAAGGACCAGCTAGGTTATGCTGTATAACACAACTCTTCAAATTTCCAGTGGCTTAAAGAACAAAGTTTTATTCTTACTCATGCTCCTTGTGCATCACAGAGCAGCAGAGGAGCCACTGGCATCTTGAACATTTCTAGGCTTAATACAAGAGGAAAGAGAGAATTCTGAGAGGTAGTGAATTAGAAATTAAATAATCCATTATGTAAGTGAAAAATTCACTTATACCACAGCACATCAAGCAGAATTACCACATATTTATAACCAAAGGGGAGGAGGAATATAATCCTATCTTATGCCTGGAAGAGGTTGGACTGGAATTGCATTAAGTAAAGTTTGCCAGGCTGCCTTTGATCTTAGTTGAAGGTTATAGATATCAGATGGGGGGACAAAAAGGTTTGGATTTATTCAGCAGTCATGAAGATGACTGGCATCTGACAATGTCTACCATGTAGTAAGTTAAGTTACACCATATCTTGGACAGTCAACTTTGGACCCCAAGTACTTGGCAATTCTTCTAGCTCAATTCCAAGAGTAGAGGCAGTATGATCTAATGCTGATAAACACAGGCTTTGCGGCCATCCATCCACCCATCCATCTAGAGTCCCGGATCTGAATCCTAAAGCCTGTGATTTACTGTCCATGTATTTTTTGAGAGTTATTTAATTATCTAAATATTAGTTGCTTTATCTTCAAAGTAAAGATGATTATAATAATAATAGTTTGTTGTTTACCCCTTTACCCACTTGACTAAAATGTATTTTCTATACATGCAGAGATTTTTGTCTGTTCTTGTCACATAATAATTTCAAAGTTCTGAGAACATTGTCTGATACATAGAAGGTACATAATAAATCCATGTTGAATTAATAAATGTATGTATAGGATTTTTATTGGCATCAAATGGGACTATATATACGAAGTCCATCACACAGTAGCGGGTACATATTTAGGGATCAATAAATGATAGTTATTATTTTTATAATTCTGGAAGTAAATTAAGAAATACGTTGAGGTTTACAAATAATGGGGGAAATATTTCATAGATCTGTTCATAGCAGAATGCACTTCAGGGAAGACCTAAGGACAGAATAAACTCTGTGGTGGGTGGAGAGGTCCAATTGATTTTCAAACTAAAGAAATTCACTTCTATCTTAGAGAACATCCAAAATATGGAACATTCTTATAGCTGGCATTGTTTTATTACAGTCTGGCATTATCCTGTAACTTTTATTGGGGTCAAGTTAAACTGTTACAAAGTGGCATCTTTTGGAATTTCTCAAATGGCTGTGGGTTGACATTCATACTGTCAGAATTCATAATTCTTCCTATAATCCATCCATTCACTTATCTATCCATCTAACCATCTATGCATCTATCCATCCATCTAACCACCCATCTATCCATCCATCCATCCTACCTCTTTATGCCAGGGAATGAAACTTTTTTCTAGATTTCTCTCTGATTATTATTTTACTAGTGGCCCAGTGCATGAATTTGTGTACACTGAAAGAAAATTAATTAGAAGAAATATTTTAATATTGCTATTCGCCCTTTCTCTATAATAGAAGTATCAACCAAATTCATGATCGACAATGACGGATCAAAACACAACAAGTGATTGACGCCAGTGATATATTATAC
>NW_005355741.1:119136-155802 GCF_000412655.1 Myotis brandtii | reverse complement strand
GGTGGGTGGGGCCTGTGTCCCACTTGGGGGAAGCCGAGTGTTGGTTTGTTGGCTTGTTGGCGCCAGGTCTGTGGTGCTGTTTCTCTGTAAATGGCCAGTGTCATGGCAGCTCCTGCATTGAGCGTCTGCCCCCTGGTGGTCAGTGCGCATCATAGTGACCAATTGGAGAGTTGGACACTTAGCATATTAGCCTTTTATATATATAGATTTTCTGGTGGGTTGGCTTCGATATTGCAAGTAATGGTAATTAAAGATCTTATAATTTAGATTACAACAGGACTCTTCAAAGTGTCATGTTATATGCTAGCACATTCTTGTCCACAGAATGTGACATATTTGGAACAATTTTGTAGGTAAACTAAGCTGAACCAAAGAGTCAGGCCCAGCTGGTGTGTCTCAGTGGTTGAGCATTGAACCGGGAGGTCATGCTTCGATTCCCGCTCAGGGCACATTTCTGGGTTGTGGGCTCCATTCCCAGTGTGGGGCATGCAGGAGGCAGCTTATCAATGATTCTCTCTTATCATTGATGTTTCTATCTTTCTCTCTCCCCTCCTCTCTGAAATCAATAAAAAATATTTTAAAAAGAGTCATCAAACATTATAGCAAAAATGGGGTGATTATGATACCAACCCTCCAGTTGGCAATACCTCTAGACAGAAGGCCTGATCTGATTAGCCCTACCACTAAATTTTTGGTGCTAAGTGTAGCTAAAGAGTTTAAACTTGAGACATTTTAGAAACATTTTTTTTGTTTTTATTCTGAATATTTGTAGATGGTTTGGCACAAATACAAAAAAAAATTCTCTTCTGTATTTATTTATGATGCTTCTCTGTTGGGAAACAATAATCTTTCTGCTTCTTAATCTAAATTGAACTGCAGTATACCAATAAAACAAGTCACAACATACAAAGTAAATTTTCTCTGTATAAATAATTAACTCTTTAAGATTTATTGGCCTTTCTCTATTTCCCCCTTTCTCTGAGTGGTGTAATCCAAATAAAATGTTGCATTTATTCTCATTCAATAAAATATTCATAAATGAAACCACTACCTTTGAATTTGGATTAGAAACTATGAAGAAAACATGGCTATGAACGTTGACCTTCTCTAAGTATTACCTAAAGCCTGTTAGCTGAAAACAGCCTTCTGCAGTGCATCTCTTTTTACTTCACCGTTATTTTTGCTCATTGGTTCTTGCTAAAAGTTTTATTGACTTTAATCTACTACATAATGATTTTGAAACAAACAAAAGCAAATGATTAGTTCATATTTTCATCATGCAAATGCTTTGAGAAATGAGCCAGGACTTGACTAGCGAATGTTCTTGGATGATCTGAGTGACTTTGGAAATAACGAGGGCAATCAGGAAAAACAGTTCCCTCTGTCCCAGATGAGCAGATTTTGCTGTTGTGGAAATAAGATTTAGGATTGCGATGTTGATCTTTTATGGTTATTTGTTGCTCTGTGCCATGTGGGGATAAAACATATCTGTGTCAATCCTCAGATAAACTTGCTGCCTCGGTTTTTCATGTCCTAGGACAGTAGGTATATTTTGGTTTTGGCTGTCATCTAGGCTGGAGGATTCCAGCAAAACTAAAGGAATCTGGTGGCCACCTAGGAATACAAGTTTACTATGTGATGAGTTCTAATAGTGGACATTTGAAAAAAACCCAGATCTGCCCTGACCAGTGTGCTCAATGGTTAGAGCATCCGCCTGTGCTCTAAAGGGTGATGGGTTCAATTCCCAGTCAAGGCCACAAACCTGAGTTGCAGATTCAGGTCCTGGTCAGTGTACATGCAGGAGACAAACAATTAATGTGTCTCTCTCACATCAATGTTTCTCTCTCTCTCTTCCCCCCTCCCTCCTTTCCTTCTACTCTCTCTTCTTAAAAAAAAAAAATCAATGGAAAAAATGTCCTTGAGTGAGGATTAATATGAAACCCCAGATCCATGATGATGGACAGTGTGCTCTTAGAAGAGAGAGATCTCCGATGCCTCTGTCACCCTCTAGAAGAGTTTTAAAATAGATTACTAAATAAGCAATTACTTGATTGTTCTCTGGAGTATGTCAATTAAGGGGAGGTAATAAATCTTTGTGCCTTGGCTCATTTTATGATAAATTCCTCAGTTCGACTATGAAACCCCCTTAGCCTCCGAGGGCAAGCCTCTCAGAGAAATCACCAGACATTAGTGATTTCTAATCTCACCAATCTCAGGATTACCTCCTTTTGGTGATATGTTCACTAGAGGGTGTCACATGTATGTTTTGATGTAAGGCTGACAAAATGTTTTTCTTGAGAAGCTCAATATTTTATTTTGTGAGCATCCCTTATTTTTTCATATAAAAATGTGCTTTTCTTTTATAAAATGATGGGGAGAATAAAAGATAGCAAAATAAAGATTTTAGCTATGTCGGTCCCTTAATTTTCATTTGCTACAGGCTGACTCATAAAGTTTAAAAGTCTGGGAACCAATGAACTTTAGGTCCAGAACGGGTCTCTCGGTTCTAAGTGCAGTCAGACTCCTCTCTTCTAATTTTAGGGGTCGACAGCCTTGGTGAGACCTCATGTCATCACCTGTCCTAACCCAGCCGAGCCAACTATGTTGAAAGTGTTAGAGTTCATATTCAGTGTTTTTTAACAAACCAAGTTCAATGTGTTTAGAACAGCGAGCCCAAAGAGGATGTGAACCAACAGGAACTGGCGTGGCCTTCGCAGTTGAAGTGTCAGCATTTGACTGCCTTGTTGTGGGATAGACACATTTTAGTATTGACATCAGGGTTTTGAGTAAAATTCTTATTTTCTGACCTGGATGAGTCCTTGAGTGTTTCAAGATAACTTTTCCTTAGGTATTAAATAGTGATTGAGTATTAATAGGTATTGTTTTATTCTACTCAAGAAATGATTGCATGTAGTGGTTAGATTTACTAAATCTTGGAGAAAGATGTAATATCCCATGTATGTGTATATATTTTATATTTTTAATTATGTGTCTATTGAGAAAAACTTAAGGAATTTAAAAATAAGTGAATAAGACAACGAAAAGTGTTTATACTCTTGTTGCCCAGAAATGACAACTGTTAACATTTTGTAACACAATTTTGGTCTTCCTTGTGCATATATTTATTAGTTTTGGATTATACAGTATGTGAGATTTTATAACCTAATCTATTTTTACTATTTTATAGTATGCAGTGATATTTCCTTTATAATTTATCAATCTTCAGCAACATGATTTTTTTAAATCCTCACCAGATTATATGTGTTTATTGATTTTTAGAGGGAGGGAGGGAGAGAGGAAGAGGAGAGAGAGAGAGAGAGAGAGAGAGAGAGATCAATTGGTTGCCTCCAGTATGTATCCTGACCGCGACTGAACCAGCAACCTCAGTATGTGCCCTGAACAGGAATCTAACCTGTAACCTTTTGTTGTACAGGATGACACTCCAACCAACTGAGCCACTGGCCAGCAACATTACTAATAATGGCTATATACTATATCGACAGTCCCATCTTGTTGGATATGTATATAGTTTGTTTCCAATGTTTCACACTTTTTTAAAAATATATTTTATTGATTTTTTTTTACAGAGAGGAAGGGAGAGGGATAGAAAGTTAGAAACATCGATGAGAGAGAAACATCGATCAGCTGCCTCCTGCATACCCCCTACTGGGGATGTGCCCGCAACCAAGGTACATGCCCTTGACTGGAATCGAACCTGGGACCCTTGAGTCCGCAGGCCGACGCTCTATCCACTGAGCCAAACCGGTTAGGGCCCAATGTTTCACACTTGAACATAATACTTTGATGAGCATCCTGTATCCATTTTGATGTTTTTAGGATGGATTTCAAAAAGTAGAATTACTGGGTTGAAGGATATCAATATTTTCAAGATCTGAAGGAAGATTTGGACATTTTGAGAAAGGACAGTATAAGTCAGGGACTGTTTTGAGACATATAAATCACAATCAGATTAAAAGTCTGCACAGTAAACATTCATATTTTCTGCTGGAGATCCTGGGAGTCTGAGAAAGGGATAAGGTAGGGAAAGAATAAAGTGTGACCAGATAGGAATGCGGTAGCACAGATGAATATTGACTTGCTAGTCCTTGCAATGATGTTGGAAAATGTTGACATAATAATCACCTTTGGGGGTGACATTTATATTTACAGGATTAAGAACTGCCCCAGAATAAATAGTCCAACAGAGTTGACACAAGATTAGTTAGTTATTGATTGCATAACATTTAACTTATATACACTTAAGAAATTTCAGTTTCTACCTGCTGAGTTTTTGTGTGTCACATGCAATATGAATTCCAAATTTGTGGTCTTGGTGGTGGTGGTGGGGGCAGTTGTTCTCTCTCAGTTCAGTTGTTGAAAAAGGCTTTAAGAGGTAACAGGAGATAAAATGCATGTCAAATATCAGGTTTCATGTAATTTATATCTTATTTTGTTATGCTATTCTGACCCGAAGTTTTTCTATCGATACCTTCACTGGTGAAACACGATAAGAGAGCACCATGCTGAGTAAGCATCACTGCACCATCCACTGCTCGATATGCAATCTGAGCACACCTCTGGCTTGGTGGGCTGTGGCCGTGGCTTTCAATAAAATGACCAGACTGCCATGAACCTGATTTTGCACTGAATTTCATGTATTTAAATTATGAAACCACTATTTACCAATCCCTAATGAGAAGTCATCAAATAATTTAAACAGCAGTACAAATACTGACATTTAACTATGGGTAGAGCCAAATTAGACAGAAGAACATCTTTATGAGAAAATGTGTACACATGAAGCGCAAAAACATTCACTCTGTTGTATTCAATAAACAAAGGGAAGAAGTTATCATTAATTTATTTTAAACACCTTTATTTGGGATGTGTTTGGATTCCAAAACTAATTTTATAGCCTAATTGACCTACATTCACCTCAAACAGCACCTCCTCTTAAAAGTTTCCTGCATCACCAGGAATAAATAGACACTCACTTTTCCATTCAGCTACAATACCCTATGCATGGCTCTATCTGCCTTTATATTCTGGTTACTTGTTTTTACGCCTGTTCTTTTCCAATTAAGCTGTGGACTGGGTTTGAGTCTTAGTTATTTCTGTTTTTCAAGTTCCTGATGCAAATAGATATTTGAAGCATGCTTATTGCATGCTACATATGGAGGTCGGCAATTTAGTCAATACAACCAAAATGCAACTGAATTCCAAAAATGTTTTGTGGCTAGTTATTGTTTTTTCATCTCTTATCTATTTTCAAAGATGTCAGGTACAAAACTTTTCAAAATTGGAATATTTTGCACCGAAATCACATAGTAAGGGGGTGACAAAATCACAACATGACTCAGTTCTTTTCATATCCAGAGCTTGTGCTGATAACACTGGGATTTATTGCCTCTCCAGGGTAGGAAACTTTAAATTTTGATGTATATTTAAAAAATACTTTCTGAAAATTTTAACACCATATTAGAGTCCCAGCAATAGTAAAGCATGCTTCTCCCCTGGATAGGTGGCTTAGTTGGTTAGAGTGTCCATTCCTCAAGAAGTTGTGGGTTCGATTCCTGATCAGGGCGCATACCTAGGTCATGGTTTGATCCTTAGTCGGTGCCTGTAAGGCAGGCAACCTATTGAGGTTTCTCTCTCACACTGATATTTTTTTCTCTCTCTCCCCTTCTCTCTCTCTAAAATCAATAAACATACCTTTGGGTGAGGATAAAAAGAATAGTGCTTGTTTCTCTATATCGTCATCAACCTTCAGCTGATTTAAACTTTTCTATCCTGACACGTGAAAAATTCTCATGTTAAATACTGTGTTGGTTTGTGAGGACTTCCAGAGTTATGAATTAGAACATAAAAAGAAGCAAGAAAGATGCTAAATACTTCTTGGAAATGATACTTGTCTTGCAAGAATCTCTCGTAATTGTCAGTGAGGAGGATTTGACATGATCGTCTTTTCTCTTACCTAAGTGTGCATTTGCTGCTCATCTGAAGCAGAGCTCCTTTCCAATGCCTGCATCAAACCAACCCTCAACCATTCACAGTTACATTTTTGGTTGGAGGTTATAGGACAAGGAATGAAAGGAAGCATTTCCTTGGTTTCTAAAAGGAGTTAATTATGAGACTGGATATTCATGGTTACAGGTTGTACTATATGGCTCTGTGCTGAAAGTTACATGACAGAGGTGTCCACATGTACTTTAGTTCCCCTTGGGGTGTGTGTGGGGGGGTATGGAGGGAGGTTCTAAAGAATGGGATCATGGCAAAGTCCTATCTTAGCCAGGTCAAAGGGCAGTACTGTATGCAACAGTTATTTTTTTTTGAGCACCTACTATATGCCAGGCCTATTGCAGAGCACTAGAAATACAATGAGAATCTAAAAAGGTTCTGTTCCCATTCTCATAGAGCATATAATTTTCAGGAGAGACCAACATTATACAACCAAATATCAGCAGAGTTGAGGGACAAGATAGAGTAGTACATGATACTGTAAGAATCTGTGAAAAGTTGTGAATGTCTCTCCAGAGGAACTGATACTGGAGTTAAGATCTGAATGATGAAAAGACATTAAAGACTGTCTTTCCAGAAAGGGTCACGCTTGCACCCTTAGGAGCTCTAATGGAAGACAAGTCAGATAGTGCTGGGAGCCTTATTGTCATTGTCCAGAAAGAGACAATAATGGTTGAGGTTCAGGTATTGGTGGTGCCCCGGATGCAGGCTCAATCCTCAGTGTGAGGTGTGCAGGAGGATGATTCTCTCTCATGTTTCCATCTCTCTTTTCCTCTCCCTTCATCTCTGATATCAATACAAATATATTTAAAAAAGAAAATATATGATTTATTAGGTAGTGACATGTACTAAGGATAAAAATATAGTAGAAGAAAATATAAGGTATCAGGCAGGGATGGTGAAGTTTTAAATAGTCTGTCTAAACTGAAAAGATCCAGTTTAGATAAGAAGAAAATAAGGGGTGCATCATCTGGCCATCTGGGAGCTAATTTCAGCCAAAGGGGCACGCTTGGTACAATGGCAGAACAGTGTTTCATCCGTTCTAGGAATAGAGCTATGGCCATTGTTCCTGGAGCAGGAGATGATGAGTAATCAAAGAGTTCAGAAAAGTAATAGGTATAGGTGGTGGGGTAGAGGCAGATAGCATTAGGTCTTGTAGGTCATAATAAGGGCTTTGGCTTTACTGCTGAGTAATATTAAAAGCTATAGGTGGGTTTAGACTGAAGGATGTGACCTTTGACTGCGGTGTTAAAACCTAACTGCAAGTGGGTGAGGAGACCTATTAAGGCCTATTTCAGTAATCTATACAAGAGATAATGGTGGATTGGGCCAAGGCGGTGGCAGTGGAGGTGATGAGAAATGGTTGTATTATGGACATACTTTGAAGGTAGGATCAATGGGATTTCCTAATTGATTACATATGGAGTATGAGGAACAGAAAGCTGTTAATGATGCACCCAGGTTTTAGTTTGAGTAACTAAGGATGGAATTGCCCTTAACTGAGATGGGTAGACAAATGGGAGGAGCAGCATTTTTATTTTGGAGAGATTTGGTCACTAGGAGCTCTGTAGTGCTATTTGAGCTGTAGAATTTTAAGGCTAGGCAGTGGGGTCTTAAAGGGGCTTACCCCTCTGTGCCTTCCTTTAGCCATAGCAATCTACTTATGCATGGGAGGCATTCAGACTGAATAAAAGTGAGGAGAGAAAAGATGAGGCCAATCTCAAATTGGGCAGGGGAAAAAGAAAGTAAAGGGAACCTGGCTACTTCCTCCTACGTTTAGAGTTTTAATTATATTTGCTTACCATGTAGTGATTGCTAATGAATGGCAGAGTGCATTATTGTTCACAGATAAACCCTTTATAAAGACCACAATTGATCTGCAATTTTTTAATTTAACAAATACTTACCAACCATCCCATCAGTGCCAATTTTTGTGCCAGGACTTGGGGCTATAGGGAAATATTGGGTTTGTTCCTTGTCCTGAAGCAGCTCAAAGCCATGAGATACACATAAGTACACAATGAGAAATATTATTACAGAGAAGGGTGGTCCCAAACTAAGAGATGAGAGAATAAGGGATGATGAACTGTCAGGTGAGCTGGGGTGTGTATTTTTCTGTTGCTACTTAATTCTGGGATTCTATTTCATTGGCATTCTCATTTTCCTTTATGAATCAGGGGTTTAACTACTAAGAGATTGCAAGGTAATGGATCACAAGACTCTTGGTTGCCTGAACTGAATTTCCTTCAGGACTTGCAAAATCTTGGGTCATGAGATTCCAACCTAAGATTAAGAAAAAAAAGTCCAAAGTTTCTGTTCCTTGTTTGTAATTCTCTTAAACATGATTATTTAACTTCTCCTCCAAGTGCCGTGACAAAGCAAAGTTTTTTCAGCCGGAGTACCTGTGGGCAAATTGAATGCGCTGTTTAAGGTCTTCATAATCAGGTGCTTGAGAAGAAGCAAGACTCGTAATATTCATGATTGAACAGTTCAAGGAGAATTGTTATCGATGTTGGAGAGTTGGAGATACCTAAGTATGTTGTATTTTTATTGTTCATCCCTTTGAAAATGCTCTCTGAGTGTCATCGTTCATTCCTTGGAGCATGTATTTATTTCCCATAGAAATTTCCTTTTCTGTTTTTGGTGTTGGCCACTGATCCAATGAGATTTGGTAGACTTGACTATTGGTTGCTGTCAGATGGTTACAACCCTTTCAGCTTCTGCAGCAAGATGTTACTTGACAAAGACAATCCAGCTTTCTGCCTTTAGTTTATGCAGGTTTAGCAATTGTGTTTAATTCACAGAAGATAGCTTGTCCAGTTGTCTTTTGAACCTAAGATGGTCTCAACTTTGAGTTATTTTGTTTTCAGAGTCTTCTTATTTCTATCATCAGTGGATAGAGAAAATAAGTAAAAATGGGGAAAAATAGAAGGATGATTAAATGGTATTTGTTCATTTATTTGAATAATAGTTCCTTTCTAAGTTCCCAGTACATATGGGAGTCATTTTGTATGGTTGATTTGTGAGGGCCGACCATTAGGCTCGTGCCTGAGGCAGGTTAAGAGAAGATTTCACCCCACTGTGTTTGTATTTGGGGAAGTGTGACTTTGCTGCAGTGCTCCACACCCCTGCAGCTACCAAGAATTATAGAGGTAGTGGGTTCATGTTCTTCCTATCCAAAGTTCTCCTCCGACCATCGCCCCATCTGGCACCTAACATCTGACTTCTACTGTACTTCCACTCAATTTACCTACCTTGGCTAGAGTCACCTACCTAAAGTTTGTTTGTGATTACTTCTAATGAAATTACTTTGCATCGATAACAAACAAACTTCTTAAAGTTTATTTAGAACAGGAAAGGGTCAAATCTATCTATCTATATCTATATATCTATATATCTATATATCTATATATCATATTTTTTGTGATTACCAATAAACCTGGGATATATTGTAAACTAAACAGAACCATGTCATCCCAGGACTATTTTTGCAATAAACTCATTTTAAACTCTTCTACTTTTTATTTCCAAATTTTAATTTTAGAAGGGTGTATTCAACCTAGTTCAATAAACAATGATTAAGCCCTACTATGCATCAGATACTATTGGATGCTGAGTAACAAACATGACTGAGCCATGATACTTGCTGTTCAGAAGCTCATGCTTCAGTGGAGAACATTGGTGTGTAATGATAAATATTACAAAAGTCATCATGATTGGTGTATCTATTATGTACTAGATTCTTTGCTTGAGATTTTTCTTGTATTCAATCCTCATGATACTCATGCAATGCATACATTTTCCCCCCACATTTAACAGGTGAGAAAACAGAAGTTTATTGAGTTCTAGGCACTTGCTCAAGGTGACGGACAGCTAGTAATAATTTAGAGTTTCATATTTGGATTGTCACGTTTCATGATGTGCTCTTACCATTTTAACACACAGCTTTGTAGTATAAAAAAATCCACACCTTAACAGCAATGTGAAATGGGTTGATGAGCTCTTGTGTCTATGTAGATATGCCATCAATTAGGAAAAAAAAATTTCTACAGAGTATCCTTACTTTATTTTTAAAGGGAAAAGTAAATTAATTAGAGTGCTCAATTTTCTAGAAAAACCAAGATGTGAGGGCAAAATAATATAAAATTTTAGCAAGCATACAAAATTTACGAAGGAATCTTGTCTTCTCCAGGGAAGTCATATTGGGTAGGCGCATTTAATCCAGTGGTATTTGCAATTGTTCAAAATGTTTTGCACCTTCCTTTTTTGAAATTTTCTTTAGATTTATTTTTTTATTCCTCACAAAGAGTTTATTTAATGATCCAATTTATTTTTATTTTTAAAAAGACTTGATTAATTTATCAGCAGACTTTGCTCTGGATAAACTTTGGATGTTTACAAACATCAAACCCACCTTTTAAAGAGAACAACTTCCTACATTTGACATTCAAAACAATATCAAGGAGGTTTTGATGGAAATTTTGCCAATTTGTCTACTTGATAATGGACAATACTTATTGTTTTGAGTTCTATTTTGAATGAGTGATAATGTTATAGTTACATATTGTCCAGGTAGATTCACAGCAATTAAGTAATAACTTGAAGAGTTCTACTTCATGAGAGAGTGTGTGTGTGTGTGTGTGTGTTTGTTTTAACTTCAGCCCTCTAGTCCTTGTCCATGAAGAAGAGAATAGCCATATCAGGCAGCATCTTCCAAAGGATCAGAATTCAATGAATGAATGAATGAAAGAAAGAAAGAAAGAAAGAAAGAAAGAAAGAAAGAAAGAAAGAAAGAAAGAAAGAAAGAAAGAGGGAGGCAGCAAGAACGAGAGCAAAGGAGAGAGAGAGAAACTATCAAAATGAGGAAGTGATTCCTCTAGTTATCAGAAAAAGGAGCAAAGTAACAATGGCTGAAATTCACCTCCCCATGGGGGAATGAATCATCAAAATAACCGGTGGAAAACAAGGTTGTGCAACCTTGACCAGCGTGTGTCACCGGCTGGTGGAATTTTTAGAAAGGCAGCAGTTTGGGTTCATCACTGCGGTTCGTGATTGCACACACCTGTTTGGGGCATGGATTTTGCAAGCCCCCAAAAAGGGGAAACTGAACTCACTGCTCCTCCCGAGCTGTGCAAAAAAGCAGAAAACCACAGCTGCTGGAGCAGTTAACAGATATCAGTAAAATACCCATGTTACATAATTAAGGATAACGTTCTTGAAGCATATGGGCCGGAGGTATTATACTCTCATTAAAACTTTAGGTAGGAAACAATTTAGTATATGCTCACACATTTCTAGGGTTGAATTCTATAATAAATGTTTGTAATTAGGCATGCTCTAAACAGTTTATTAAATAATACATGAAGAAGATGGTTGATGACATATCGACGGCTCTGCATTTTGTGTACAATGACACAGAGGCATCAAGATGAGACATAAAAGATTTCTTCTCATTGACATGATAACTAGTCACTGGGCCGCTTAAGTAAGACTGGAAGAGGTTTCATCCATCAGAGCTGCCTGTCTGCAATCTTCAAGAAATAGGAATTGATGCCTCTGGGTTTTTTCCTCCTTTCCTTTTTAAATACATTATATGTAGCAATCTTCTTTGGACTGCTACTCCTGAATAGGCAGAGGTGCTTTTGACCAGAGCAATGCAGAAAACCTCATGCAATTTATTCTGGCAAGAACAGATCAGCTTGATAGGGGATAATAGGAATGGATAAAGCCAAAAAGACCTAAATCATTTTAAAAATGTACACTTTGGCCAGCAGGTGCTGTTATTTATAAGCTGGAGAGGAATAGGGAAGAGGTCTCTTGAGATTGCCAAGGCAGGTGTTTGGTCCCTGGGGAAGTGGGAGGAAACATGCCTCTGAGATGATATTAGATGCAGGAAAGACATTCTTTCAGTTCTGCAGCCCTCTTTGTTATTTGAGCCAGGTGATTAGTGGTCAACGATTCTTATCCGAATGCAGGAGGGAGTGATCTATGGAAAATGCACTTGCATGGTCCCAAGAAGTCCTCAAGGGAAGAGTGACCACTTTCTGATGTCATCAGGGTCAACTAGATATTTTGCTTCTCTAATGGACAGAAATAAGGGATCTGGTGAGAGAATAAACATGAGATTTGGAATGCCTTCCACAGTGTACTTGCGGAAACTGGGCAAGGTTGACCTAGCTTTTACTGATTTGTCTGTTTAGTAGGTAAATGGGGCTGCCAGTCTGGCAGTTTGCACTGGCAATAAATCACCACGAGACATTTTATTTAAAAATTGGCACTGGCTTTGGGGGAGGTAAGGGATTGTCAATTTGCTTTTATTTTGTGGCCAGGCACAATCATAGCACACACAGGCCACCTGGAAACTTCAGCCACACGGAGAAGCCGGGCTCAGGCAGGTCTCTGTGCTGTGTTGTTTGCATGCTTGGAGAGTGCACAGCTAAATGAGAGGCTCAGGCTCCTGACCAGAAAGATCCCCGCAGTCTGGTACCACCTGGGACATTTCTTTTGGAAACCGAGTTGGTTCTAGAACTAGGATGCAGGAAGGATATCCTGGATTTGATGTAGGAGAGAAAATTTGGTGTGTTTTTTTTTCTTTTACTGGTGGTGGTTGGTGGTATGGGGCCCCCCACAAAGCCCGTGCAGAATACACAGGAGTGCATTCTAGAACTCACTCCAGGATGAAGGAATGGGGTGGCTCTTTTTTCTTTCCTGCCTATTTTGCTTGGAAGTTTACCTTTTAAATTTGTGATAAATTGAGTTACAGTTTTGAGAGCAAAAAAATATACTGAAGGGATCATGCAACTATTCTCCTTGTGTGAATAATGATAGATATTCTTAGAAAATCAGTGTAATTAAAGTTGATAACATGGAAAGGAGGAATGATTACGTTGGACTCTTGTAGCTGTTCTAAAAGAAATAGTTGAGGTGAAGTTCCTTCCCTTCATCTGATTCCTTGAATATTCTTCAAAGTGTCACAACACCCCTGCACCAAGTATTATGATGTAAGTATATCAATTGTGAAAATATGAATTTTAGTGTGTCAGGACAATTATAGGACAGATACACTGATTTACCAAGTTACCAATCTTTCTTCTCTGTTTACATTTAATATTTATAAATAGTAATTGTCCTGCATACTTTATACCATGAAATCTATTTGAAAGGATCTGGTTAAGATACAGGTGTATTGACTTAACTTTGGCCTCATGAATAATTCAACTGGTTACCTTTCTGGAAATACCCAGTTGTTGTTGATGCTACAAATATTTGAATTGGAGTCAACTTACCCATCAGAGATTTCCCCCCTCTTTCCTGGATTTCTTATATGTAATTTTGATGAACCATCTAACAAAAACTAATACACTCGGTTTTTAAAATATATTTTTATTGATTTCATAGAGGAAGGGAGAGGGAGATACAAACATCAATGATGAGAGAGAATCATTGATCAGCTGCCTCCTGCATGCTCCCTTCTGAGGATTGAGCCTGTAACCCAAGCATGTGCCCTTTACCAGAATTGAACCCAGGCCCCTTCAGTCTGCAGATCAACGCTCTATCCACTGTGCTAAACTGGCTAGGCCGAAAATAATACACTCTTGTTTCTGCCTGGGAGAGTCAGTCAGAGTGACATGAAATGTCAAGAGCACACAAGAAAACCACTCCAATAATATGCTGAAGCAATAGGCAGTTTTCCTGGTATTTGGGACATGGAAGTATTTAAAGAAGGGTGGCATTAATTATTCATAAACACTGGAAGCATCAAATAGCTGACCTGGTAGGACTTTATTTTAAAATATATAATATTAGATCCATTATCAAATGTTTATAAAAGTTCTGTTATCAATGCGATAAAGTCAGTGTAATTTAGAACACAATGTTCTACAAGCTGCCTTCTAGTAAATGACAACATTCATGAAATGAAAATGGAAAAGAAAGAAAGAAAAATGAGAAATTCCCTAAAGCAGTCACTTATTGAAAAAATCCCACAATGCTTCCAGTAGTCAATGCCTACATTAAATGCCATGCCAGCAAATCCTCACTCAAAAAGATCCGGATCCTGCCTTACAAGACTAAGGAAGAAATAGTGTGTTAATATTCCTTGGGCAGCCTCCAAAACGATGCAGGTAATTAGCAGGTGTTTATATTTTTCATTTTGATTTGCCCACAGGTATTCATGTAACAGTATGTTTTGGAGATAGACATGTAAAGATTTTCATCTTAGCATGTGCCTCTAACATTGGTTTGAATTTAATATACACATTAATTTGGAGTGAAATTTTCTGATCTGGATTTATCATACTTGGGGGCCCTATAGTTAAGTTTCTAGTATTTACCTCTATTTTTTCTCCTCTTGTTTGAGAGGTATTATGGGACACAGATTGTGTGTGTGTGTGTGTGTGTACGTTTTGTGTGTGAAGAAACTGTTAACTCACTTTGTGGAGATCTTAGTTCTAATTTATTTTCACTGTTTTTTTTAAAACAACGTTCTTCTTTTATCCTGAAGTTTTGAAGTGAATAACATAGTCTGTTTCTATAAAATTATTAAGATATGAAATATATTGGGCATAAAATGATTCAGGGGAAAATCATATATTTTTAAAGGTATCTTATCCTCCATGGAAAGAAAATGTCATTACTGTTCATTGAGTTCTTTAAACATAAAGGGTGCACGCATGCACGTACACTCTCGCACTCACTTGCTAGCTAAGTCAAGCGAAAATAGTCTCTGAGGGAAAGAACTGCAAGGCTTGTGCCAACTTCCCCAACAGCCCCAAGAATGTCTTTATTTAGAACCTCCCATGTGCTATTTTTTAATCTCTGGAATCTTAGGGATTTTCCCATCCCTCTACATGCTTGAGACGTTTCAGAGCATGGTAACCCCCTCTTGGAATCCTCTAACTCTTCTGTTTTATTTTTAAAATGTGGGTAGCATTAGCATACGGGGAAGTGACTGTTCCTATGACAAAGGAGGATGAGATTCCCATTGTGCATAACAACACCTCTGAACATGATTGTCGGGAAGGGAAGTCAATACTGTGAGCCACCAGGGCCTTTTTTAAGGATCCCTTAAAAATCATAAGATTTTAAATCAAAAGTGTTATATAGAAGAAGATGGGAAAAGCAATGAATTGCAGTGTTGATAAAACACTTTGTGTAACTCCTGAATGTTCATTAGATCACAGTTGTCTTTGCTCAAATCTCAAGATATCCTACACGTCTAGTCTTTCATTTTCAAATTTTAATAGACATAGTGGACCTGAGTTTTGGTAATATATTTGCTTTCAACACAAGTAATGCCGACTTGGCCCTCTTTGGACCAGACTGTGATAATCTCTGAAGCAATGATTCTAGTATTGTCCCCTTACATTGGATGGGTGAAACTATTAACATATATTTAAAAGTCATATCATATATGCATATTGTGTTTCTGATATAAACACACTACTGCCTTCACAATAAAGCACAATGTGCCATTGCAGAAAACCCCATTTCACTTATGAACGTCTGAGTCTGAGACTCACACAAACCACACTTTTGTTTGACTCCAAGATGTGGGTGCCAAATGAATCTACTGCACTAGGCTTATGAACACTACTGCAACTGTGCAGCCACTATTTCTCTATTGGGAGAATTGTTTCGGCAGATAAACCATCTGGCTTGAAACACAGCCCTCTTTGAAAATATTCCCCATTATGTTAGCTCTGAAACAATGTGTACAACTATGCTCCAGTGGAGGACATGTTAACAGAAATTCACTGTCAAACAATATCTGCTCTGTAATCTTTTGCGAAATGTAAAAGAGAGGTAATAAAAATGCAAGATTTTTATTCTTTAAAGAGTCATTGTGGATGTGGCATAAGAGGAAGAAAATTCAGGAAAATATTTAATAAGAAACTATAATAGAAGAATGCTGAACATAGTGACTTTTTCCTGTAAGGCTCGCCCATAGGAAATGTGGCTCTTCTGTTATAACTATCATGAAGATGGCACATTAATGCTTTGTGTTCATTCATTTCTTTCTTACTAAGTGTTTTCAAATATGGATTGATTATACATAGTGGGAGAATTGTTGGAAGCTGGTATTTATAGCTAGAAAATCCTGAAGTGAACTTGGGTGACCCAATGTAACTTATGAGTCAGTAAAAATATGGAAAACTAAAAATAAATGATATCAGGTAGAGAAAATTAGTTTTCAGTGGGAACTAGTAATATCTATAAGCAGCTAGAGAAAATTTGAAAGAAGTTTTAATAAACCAAGCCAACAATGGTATTAATGGAAGAAAACTAGAGGAAAATAAGATTTTAAAACATATATTATCCAGGTGTTAAGTCTATTTGGGGTGATATTGAAAAAGAAAAGTTGAATGAAGTTATAAGAAAGTTATAAAAATGTTGAGCACATCTGAATCAATGAGACCAAAAAAATCTATGGTGGGCGTGTTTGGGTGATTGTTTGGGGTGCTTGTAAGAGCAATCAGCACATTAATGAAATGAGGTGAAATTGAGCTAAATTGTAGACATTTCCAAAACATATATAAAATGGAAAAAGTCTTAGGGAGCACAGCTACTTGGTCAATTAATGGAAAAGATTGATGCCCTATGATGATAATTCCCATGAGGCTAACATACAATGGTACATGGATAGGAAACATGGATTTTTTTCTCTTTTTTTTGGTTTCTTTCATCACAAAATTGCCTGTACATAAAAATTTTTACTAAGTGGAATTTAGTCATGGTACTTTATCTTTCCTCTGTAGGTCCTTTCTTTGTCCTTCTTTCTATGTTGTTGCTTCACTATTATGGCTTTAGCTATGCAAACAAATAGCTCAACAAAAGTATCAACTTCAGACTTATTAGGAGCCACGCTGTTTGTTTATCTATTTATTTATTTACTTGGTACTTTTACAGGTGGGAGAACTAAAATCCATAGAGTTTAAATTACCTTTTCTTTCATTTTATTATTTGATTGTACTGGATAGGCAAGAACTTGTATTCATCAAAGGCTCCATTCCACATGCTCTGCTTTCAAGGTGATTCCTGAGTGATGGTTTCCAATAAAGAGGCCCTGTGACCCCTCTGAGTTGACTAAAGGACCCAGAGGGACCCTTCTGGAGGCCTAATCTACGAGCTCTTGTAAACGGGAGGGCAGAGGCCTGTCCCTAAGTGGGAGGATGGCCCTTCAGAGGGTTAGGATGGTGAACATGGGATTTATTTATTTCTCATAATCATCTTAGAAAAACCGACAACTGCCCACCACATGGGAGCCAATATCAGGGATCTACAAAACACAAAAGTGACAGGAACTTTTGGGCAGGTCTTATTCTGCCATTTCCTCTTGCTGAAGAGGAGGGATGTCTAGATGACCTCTGTGTGCCGGGGAATGTACTATGAAGTCCAGTCAGTGCTGGGATTTCCTCAGTCCATTCACAGCCATGAGCTGGAGCAGGCACGCTATTAAGTTACATTGTTTCTATGGTTATGACTAGGAAGGGAACTCTAGCAGGAAAAGAACAGTCAGCAAATTAACATATTGGACTTCTATAAAGTCTGCTTTGGTAAAGGTTAGTTATCACACTAATACTATGAGGTCTGCTGCCTTGAGGAGAGTACTTAGCCCATGAGCTTCTGTTTGCGTGTCCCTTTTATTTTCCTTACCAGTGATGGAGACACGGTGTCACCTGGCAGGGACAAATCGCTGTTGGAGAGAAATTGAGGCATGGTTAAATGTTAACAGGCCATGAGATATTTGGGGGGGCTCCTTAATCCTTCTCCTACAATTTTATAGATTATCTGTGGTGTGCCTGTGTGTGTGCGTGTGTGCGCGCATGCCCGGACATATTAAATTGCCAAGTCTCTGACAAGTTTTAAATGCTCACCAAAAACATTTAGAACTGGATATAGGATGAAGCTTTAATTTTTTAAAAGATAAAATGCAAGTAATTTTTATTAGAAAAGAGAGAGAAAGTGACTCGTCTAAGGAAGTATCAGAATTCAGTGAGATAATAGATAATACATAAAATCAACTTCTCTATGGTTTTGATTAGCATTTTAGAACTGAAAAAACAGTTATGCCCAATGATCCTAGTTCTAAGAAAGGGATGCTGAGGGAACCTGAGGAATTCTTGTCCCTACAGGGCCAGGTAAGAGGACAATGATACATGCGCAGTTCTTCAGGTGGACTGTGTCTTCTGACCCTTGTGAACTTGACAAAGAAAATCAGTGCAACAGGTCCAGATAGGTTCCCTCTCTGTTTTAGTTCAAAAAAAAGTAACCCAGCAATCCGAAGCAGGGTTTATAATTTGATGGCCATCACCATTTACCCAAGTAAATGAAGCAATAGTTGAGGTTTAAAAAAAACCAGAAACAAAAACCAGCCCACCAACTGCACGGAGGTGGACGAGCAGCCCGTGCTCAAGGCAGGTAAGGTAGATGAATAGCAGGCTGCTCCTAAGAAGGGTTAGGCTCTTACTGTCAGAGGCTAATAATTAATGATCAAATGTTAATGGAGATACTGGGCTGTTGATGTCATTAATTCAGCTCAGTGGAGCCAGTTCTGCCCAGGACCTGCCACAGCTGTCACTGCATTTGCTTAATTATTCCAGTGCCTTCGGGCTCTTTTGATTTCATTTTTTCTCTCTACCCTTCTTTCCCCTACGAACTATAGGACATTATGTTTTCACTGACGCAGAATTATGAAGAGTGTCCTGCTCTCTGGGCAGTGCCAAGCCAAAAATACGTGAAAACCCAGAGGCAACAAAGGAGACCATAACTTTTGACTGAGATGAAAAGATGGAAAATGCTGAAGAAAGGCCATCTTTAAATAGCCTGATTATGCTGATATAATTTTTGGGTTCTTTCAGGATTTGGATGTCGAAAGTGAACTCTGAGCTGTCTAAAATGTCAAAGTGCTCACCCTTCTCCCACAACCAAACAAAGGGAATATAGAAAACGTGGCTCAAGACTGTTGGTGAAACATAATGCCGTGCAATCATTCATCCAAGAGGGAACCAGAAAGTTAGCTTTGCTGGGCAAATTGAGGCAAGGGGAAGCCTGGAGAGGGAAATGCCACTATGATTAAAATTCAGCTGTGGGAGTACATGAATATGCCTGCTGTGCTCTCAGAAGCTTCTTGCATTTCTTTAGCTTTGTGTCTCTTTTATCTGCGCGTTGCCTACAATTTAAGGAAAACCATTTTCCTAAATACAATTTGGACCTTTCTCCCCTGGCCGCATAATCACCACATCTCTCACTTTCCTGCTTCCTAATTGGAATTGGGTGTTTCCTTGGGTTGGAAAAGACCCCACCTTTTAAAATGTGTAATTGAAAGAAAGGAGGTCCTTGGTGTTTAGGTAAACATTTCTGGTTGGGATGAGTGTTACGAAGTCAAACTAGGACAATGCGCCTTGTGCCTCGGTGTCGGAATGCTGCTTGACTCACTTCCAAACTGAAGCACTTAAAAAAATGTGAAGCACGACAACAATTTCAAATCTCTC
This sequence comes from Myotis brandtii, assembly GCF_000412655.1. NCBI lineage: Eukaryota > Metazoa > Chordata > Mammalia > Chiroptera > Vespertilionidae > Myotis > Myotis brandtii. The sequence goes on along the minus strand of NW_005355741.1, from coordinate 136,291 downwards.
TCTATGCCACACATGGTGATTTAAAATAATTGAAGCTCTTCAAATTTTTATGTGCCCTCAAATTTGGAAGTGATGGGTTCTGAGCATGTGCAGTGCACAATGCTTTAAAATGACTGGAGTCTCTCAAATGTATTGTAGTTCAGCCCGTGGGTGATAGGGGAACCTGGACTTTGGCAATTAAAAGTGATTTAAATAGATCATTACACTCAGATGTTAGAGAGGTGATCAGAATTCTGGATACTCGTGTGCGTTTTTTTTAAACTCACTGTTAAAATGACTTTTTTTTAGATTCAAAAGATATTATTAATTAGCCCACCAGTAGACGCATTTAAATAAACCACTCAGAACGCACCGTAACACAATTTTACTTTCAGTGTCATGGTCCTCTTTGATGACCTGATATGATCGTGACTGTAAAGCCAAACGCTCAAATTTAGCTAGGAGAAGAGGTGTTCTTTTCTAGCACATGCATTAAAAAGAAACGTATTCAGTAAAAACACCTGATGAGACGTGGTCACGACAAGGAGAGTCTGTCGTTCTTCTTTATAACTTAAACCGTTTTTGCTTTCAATAGCAGGGGCTTTTTGAACGGTTGCATAAATGATTACTCCTAATACATGATCACAATTGTTTTTTATTTTTATATTTCAAACTAAGTGCTTTTATGAAAGAATATTTTCCATGGTCAGATTTTTTATTTATTTAAATATTGCAAATAAAGTGCTTTTATTAAAATTATTTAACTTAAATATGTATATTATATCATCTCTGAGATGAAATATCTGCATTCACTTTTAATTTTTTTATTCGCTTTGGATATTTGGATACTGAACCAAATGCGAAGGTACATGATTATGAAATGTACAGGATGGAATCCTCACATGGTTTACTTGGTCACTTGATGGTTATTAAACATTCCTCAGATCTTTTAGCAAAGGACATTCTCTAAGTGGGAACATTTAAACTTCTTCTGAGTGCTCTGATGCCAAGGTTCTAAGATGTAGGGTAGATTTATGGTTCAAAAGTTAATAATATATATGAAGAAATCCAGTCATTAAGAAGTCAGCTAAAATTCTTTACATGTTTTATTTGTACCTCTGAAAGCCACATGGACGTTCTTTGACTTGATTTAAATGAAAGTGACAAAGGTGAAATTCCAGCATATTTCTCAGTCACTTCCCTTCCTCCGTAAATGTTTTCATTTTGATAAAAATAAGGATAAGTTGATTATAGATTTGAATTTTTAAAAACCAAAACCTGGAATTGGAGTTTGAAATATTCTGGCACATGAAAACTTTTGTATCTTATAAAATAGCTTCATGAATCTCTGTATTTTTATTACAGCATGAATTTAACAGGATTAGAAATAGAAAATTCTAATAATAGAAATATGTTGTATTTGGGATTTCTGTAACCCTAGGGACTTAGGGCCCTCCCTGTACTATATAAAGTCCTAGTTTTGGTCTAGTAGTCAACTTTGCCCTCAAATTTATTATTTGTTTTTAAAGTTTGAAAGTTTTTCTTGTTTTGATATATATTTTTAGTCCCCACTTATTACATTGCTCTTTTGTGCTTAATTTTGACAGGCAGAATAAAAGCTAAGGAAGTTTGTTCCATTATTTGTGGCTGTGCTAAATTAAGAACGTGTCAGTGGACTGGTGTTATGCTAGTAAAGAATTGAATTAAACCTATTTAGGTCACAGGTAGAATGAGCACAATTATATCAAGAAAGATTTTGTTGAGTACAATATGGAGAAATTATTTCCTTCCAAAGCATGGTTTTACCAATATAAAGGCCTTCCTTTTAGCTATATCAATTTGGGCATCCTTGGGAACTGTCAAGGTTATTTGAAAAACTAAAGTACCTGCTCAAACTCTAAATCTTTCAGTAGTGTTAGCTCAGTAAACCAATTCAAATAAATACCTGACATGTACTGATACATCTCTTAAAATAACAAATACTGTTATTCCATAGTTTAGTATTGCCTGCAGGGACAGCTGGTATTGTTTCAGAAATAATAAGGACGTTAGTTCCCATTTCAAAAGTAACACCCAATATATATCTCTTGGCCTTGAGAGATTGATATGGAATTTTCTCTGGTTAAAATTCACAGTTCTTTTCAATTGTTATGCATTTTTTAGCAAAATATCAGTTTAGTAAATCCTTTTACATTACATACAAAGTAATTTCCAGGAGAAAAAAGGGAAAAATAAAAAGATTGAATCATAAAGACATAAAGAATGATATAAATTAAATGTGTTTGCTCTGTAGATGTAAAAGGACTTTTAAAGAAAGTCTAAAATGATCAATGAATTTTAAATAAAAGTGAAAATATCAAAGTTGAAATACAGACAAGAAGGAATATTTGTATAGCTATCAGAGATGAGATAATATCTATAATATAAAAATACATTATTTAAATTTATGAAAAAAATAAAGCCTTACCTGGTAGTAGATATAGAGGAAAGGTTATAAATGAATAGTGAAAATAAATTATAAATGGTTAACACGTGTATGAAATAAATTGTATTTACTATATTATCTAATATAATAAATAGGTTGAAATTAATATAATTATAAGATAAAATTTCCTAATTATAAATTGCAAACATTAAAAAATTCAGTAATTCATTAGATACATGTCTTTGAGCGTTTGCAGGGCACTGTAGCAGTCCTAGGGATATAGTTATGAACAAGATGTAAACAGTCCACAGCCTGCAGATTCTTGTGACCTTGAGTCGATTACAGAAAGTTAACAGGCAAAAGTAGAGGGGTGTGGCCATCACGTTGTGGCCATCAGTTGTGGCCATGGAGTATCGCCTACTCCAGAGCTGGGGAGTCGGGAAATTCTCTCAAAGGACTGAGGCTCAGGACTGAAAGTTATTGTCATTCTTGTCTCTTTGCTTTTTCTCACAACCCTCATCTAAATCCCTCAGTAAAATCTCATTTCTACCTTCAAAATATACTGAGAATCTGACCACTTCTTGTCCTCTCCATTCCTATCAGACTGGACTAAGCTGCCATCACCCCTTTCCTGGAATACTTTAATAGTTTCCCACTTGCCCTCCTGGTTTCTACTCTTTTACTGTGCACTCTATTTTCTACGTGACAGCCAAGTACTTCTAAACAGTGTCTCCTTGTAATCCTACAGAGTTTCACAACTCATTCACAATAAGATCCAAAGACTTCCATGACCTCCCAGCCCTACATCACCTGCCCCAGAAGCCTGTCTGGCCTTCATTCCTCTATTTACCCCCTCACTGCCTGAACTTCAGCCCTTTCATTCTGCTCTTCCTCCAAGCACTATGTGTTCCTTCTCCTTGTGAACTTTGCACTTGCTATTCTCTATACTAGGAATGTGTTTCTCTTATAGTAAATACATATTGGACGTTACTTCCTCACTTACAGGTTTCCAGCAAAAGATCATACCATCAGAATTCTTTCAGACACCCTATTTAAGATGGCGGTCTCTGTCTCCTCTGAATCTTCAGCTTACTTAACTTTTCTTCATATTATTATTCATCACCGCTTGACATAACTGTTCATTATCTGTCTCCTTCTACTAGAATGTAAGATGATTGCAGCCAGGAACTGTATCAGTCAAAGCTCAACTAAAGAAGCAGGATAAGTAGGAGATTATCTATCATCTATGTATCTAACTGTCTAGCTCCCTAACTATCATGAAGATTTGAGTTAGGTGAGTGTGGGAACTGGCAAAAATAGTTTTAAATCATAATGCAGGCCTTCAGAAAGAGAGAATCATGGCCAGGATGAAACTTACAGGCACAGGCCTAAGCTGATGTCCACAAGCAGAATTTCTTCTCTCCCCACCCCCAGCTTTATTGGGGTATACTTGACAAATAAAAATTATGTGTATTTAAAGTGTACAACAGGATGATTTAATATACCTATACATTGTGAAATGATGACCACAATCAAGCTAAGTGTCACATCCATCACCTCACATAGTTACCATTATATGTATGCATGTGTGTGGGGGTGTGTGTTCAGAACACTTAAGCTTTACTTGCTTAGCAAATTTCATATATAAAATGCAATATTATTAAATATAGTCATGACTCTGTACATTAGGGCCCCAGAAGTTACTAATTTTATACTAAAAGTGAATACCCTTTTACCAACATATTCTCAATTTCCCTACTTCCATTCCCTGGCAACCATCATTCTACTCTCTGCTTCTGTGAGCTTGATTTTTTTTAAATTGCACATATAAATGAGATTACACTATATTTGTCTTTGTATATAGGCTTATGTCACTTAGCCTAATGTCCTCCAGGTTTCTTCCATGTTATTACAAATGACAGGGCAAAGGACCTGATAGACTTTTCCAAAGAAGATTCAAATGGCCAATAGTTTTGTGAAAACATACTCACCAGCATTCATCCTCGGGGAAATGCTTGTCAAAACCACAATGAGATATCACCTCATACCTAATAGGATGTCTATGATCAAATAGACAAGAGGTAACAAATGCTATGGAATGTGGGGGAAAGGGAACATTTATACACTGTAGGTAGGAATGTAAACTGGTACAATCATTATGGAAAACAATATGGAGATTACCCCAAAATTAAAAATAGAACTACCATCTATTCACTTCTGGGTATATATTACAAGGAAATTACTATCTCAAAAAGATATCTGCACTTCCATGTTCATTGCTGTATTATTCATAATTGCCAAGATATGGTAACAGTAAGTGGGTAACAAAAATGTATAAATTTACAATGGAATGTTATTCAGTCATAAAGAGAAGGACATCCTGCCACTGGTGACAATAGAACTTCTCCTTTCTCAGGGAAGCATCTACCTTGCTTTTAAGACCTTCTAATGGACTAAATCAGCCTATCCAAATTATCCTGGATACTTTTCCTTAAGTTAACTGATTATAAATTTTACTTAAATCTTCAAATTCCTTTACATCAACAACTAGATTAATGTTTGGTCAAATGACTGAGGACTGTATCCTAGCCAAACTGGCACATCAGAAAAACCATCACATTGGAAAGATCTCATCTGGGAATAAAAGGGTCCCCAGATACAAAGGGAGCATTTTTGCATAGACCTATATGCTGGGTCTTCATGAGAAAAATTGGTAAGAGGGAAGAAGACTGGAGAGAGTCCCCTTCAAGGATTTAGGTGTTAAGGGTGTGACTGGCTGTGTGGGGGGTGGTACAGCAGGCCCAAATCTGATTTCCTAAGTCCATCATTCCTATGAAGGGAAAGCCTGGCCAAGAAGGGGCAGCAAATACTCTTTTAGAGGTACAAGTATGGTTTCTGTGGGATAAATAGGAGCAAAATTTGTCTGTTTTTGTAGGAATTATTCTCTTAAGAACCAAGCAAAAATCTTTGTTATTGGAGAAAGTATGGAAGCAAAAAGTACTGACTCCTAGGGGAATAGCAGAAATCCATCTTGGACTCAGAATCCTCTATTTATGACAAGTAGAGATCTGCCACTTCTGGGGAGAGGGGGGAAATTCCCATCCAAGTACAACTACAGATACAAGGCAGAGTTTTGTTGCCATGAGTGGGAGGGACAGGAGTGCTGAGAACTGCCGGACATAAAGAGCCTGCTTAAGACGTTGCTGGATCAGGACAAAAGAGAACTTCCCTGCCTTCTCCATGAGACTAATACTGAATAAAAAGCAGCAACAATCTACTACTAAAGGAGGGATGGGGCATGGAAGGAAAACCCAATGTGATGTAGGCCTGGTGATACGCTGAAAGCTGAGGGAGAACAGGAATACCAAGAGGAATCATGAAGCACTCTAGCCACCGCTCTGAACCCAACATGGCATCAGTATATTGCTAGAGGAATGTGAAAACTGAGGTGTATTGAAGTTAAGGTTGTTAGCCACAACAAAATCTAAACTCAGCTGAATTCCTGACCGGATTTACTCAAAACCCCATTCTAATCAGTTCATAGCAGAAAATGGATGTCTATTTCCGGGCATAAATCCAATTTACTTCAGCCTCTACTATTCTTGTACATAATATCTGAGATTCAATTAAAAAAATTATAGAACATACACAAAAATAGTGAGAATGAACAACCTATTGTCAAGAGATAAAACAATCAGCAAAATCAGATATGACACAGGTATTCAAATGATAAGAAAAGGATTTTAAAATATTATTTATTAATGTGGTAGAAAACTAGTAGAAAATCTGAACAATATGCATAAGTAGTTGAAGAACTTAGCAATGCATAAAACTATAAAAAAGGTCAAATGGGGCCCTATCCGGTTTGGTTCAGTGGATAGAGCATCGGCCTGTAAACCAAAGGGCCCTGGGTTCCATTTTCACATCAATGTTTCTCTCTGTCTTTCCCTCTCTCTTCTACTTTCCCTAAAAATCAATGGAAAAATATCCTCGCGTGAGGATTAACAAATCAAACAAACAAACAATAAATAAATAAATAAAAGGTCAAATGGGAAGGCTGAATGAAAAACATGTCAGAGGTAAAGAACTGATTTGATGGACTCGACACAGCTGAGGGAAGACACACTGAAGTTGAAGATAGGAAAATAGAAAGTATCCAAAGTTAAAGAGAAAGGAAAAAAGAATGAATAATAAACATAACTAAGCATCAAAAGTTAGCATGACATAATGAAGTGGTCTAATGTCTGTATAATTATCATTCTACAGGGAAAACAGAGAATGGGTCAGATAATATTTTGAAGAGATAATGGCTGAGAATTCCCCCACCTCCCAAAAGAAGAGATCAAACCACAAATCAAAAAGTTCAAAAAATGACAACAAAGATAGATACCAAAATACAATAACACTAAACCACAGCTAGACATGTCACAGTGAAAGTATTGACAACCAAAGGCAAAGAGAAAATATTTAAGGACATTAGAGGGGGAAAAAAAAGGAACATTACATACAGAGGAAGAAAGATAAAAATAACACCAGAATGTTTGTCAGAAATTATGGAAGCCAAAAGTCAATGGATTAACATCTTTATTTAAAGAAACAAAAGCCTGTTGTAGTATTCTGTAACTAGAAAAGATATATTTCAAAAATGAAAGTGAAATAAAAATATTTTTAGCCAAGAAAGAGCTTAGAGAATTTACTGTCAACATGCTAGCACTACAAGAAATAAAGAGGATCACAATACTAAATGGAAACTTGTATGTACACATAAAAACAAAAAGAAGAGGTAATAAACTAAATTAAATTTAAAATATTTTAAAAATATTTAAACATTTTAGAAGATAATAGACTGACTAAACCAAAAATAATAAAAATGTATTGTGGGATGCATAGAATAAGTAAAATAGATGTTTTATAAAAATAACACATAGGATGTGAGGAGAGAATTGGATATATATCACTGTAAGATTTTTACACTACCTGTAAAATGGTATAACATTATTTTAAGATAAGTTATGATAACCAACCAAATTTAAAAAAAAAATGGGCAGGTGATTTGAACAGTTCACCAAAGAAGAAATACAAATGGCAAATAAACATATAGATAGATGGTCAACAACACCAGTCAATATGAAAATTCAAAGTAAAGCCACAATGACATACCAAAGTTTAAAACGAAGAAAAGATAATACCATGTGCTAACAAGGGTGTGGAGCAACTGGAATTCACGTACATTGCTGGCAGGAATGCAAAATGATACAGCTACTTTGGAAAACAGTTTTTAATTTCTTATAAAATCAAACATATACTTGTCATTTGATTTAGATATCCTATTTAAGGTATAAACCCAAGAGAAATAAAAACATATGTCTACACAAAAATTTATTTGAATATTTATAATAGCTTTATTCATACTCTCCAAAATTGTAAATAACCCAAATGTCCATCCACTGCTGAAAGTACAACAAACTGTGATACACCATGCAATAAAATATTGCATGGCAAAAAACAAAACCCCAAACAATTCAACCCCACAAAAAACACACAAAAAACCCCCAACAACCACAACACAACAAACTACTGATTCATGCAACAACATGGATGAATTTCAAAAGCATTATGTCAAGTGAAAATTGTCAGATACAAAAGAAAACATACTGTATTATTTCATTTACATGATATTCAGAAAAGGAAAACTACTGGGACAGATATAGGGCAGTGGATGCCTAAGGCTGGGATTAGGTGAAGAGAATGATTATGTAGGAGGCACAAGAGACTTTATGGGATAATGGAATCATTCTATATTTTGATTCTGCTGATGGTTACAAACCTGTACCTCATAAATGTATGCACCTAAAATTTGATGTTAAAAAAATACAATTAAGCCCGGCCAGCATGGCCTATGAACCAGGAGGTCATAGATTCCCGGTACGGGCACTTGCCCGGGTTTGCTGGCTGGATCCCCAGTAGGGGCGTGCAGGAGGCAGCTGATCAGTGATTCTCATCATTGATGTTTCTATCTCTCTCTCCCTCTCCCTTCCTCTCTGAAATAAATAAAAATATATTGAAAATAATACAATTAAAATGTCAATAAATGAAACTAAGAAACAGTTTAAGACAATTTTCTATTCATGATTATCTCTTCTGTTTTCTCTATTCCTTGAAATCCAGTTGAAAATGAACTGCCCATTTTTTTTTTTTTTGTGATAGAGGTGTTGAATAAAGCTGAGAATACTCTCTAAGATAATGGTATTTTAAGCTGGTGTCTAGACTTCAAATTATTTAAGATGAGAAATTTACTTGTGCTGGTAAGGCTGGAAGAAGGAAAAGTTTTATAGCAAAGGAACTATTTTTATAATTCTACCATCTAGGACTGAGTGCCATGGCACATAGGAACCATTTAAATTTTTGATGGACAACGGCATTGCTGTTTGGCTTAGCTGTGTGCATTTCAAGTGAAGTAAAAATCTGAACTGTTAAAAGATTTTCCACCTACAAAATGGGAGGCAAGGACTCTCCAATAACAAAGATGAGCTCAAATTTGGTTTTTCTAGTAGTTTAGTATTTTTATGTGGTCCAGAGCCTACTTACACAAAAATAGAGTTCAGCTATAGCAAAAAACAAACAAAAAAACAAAAACACACCAAAAAACCAAAACAAACAAAAAACAAAAGAAAAAAATCCAACCCCCTCCAAACACAAACAAACAAAAAAACCCACAGCATCTTTTCTCTTTATAAAAAGTACACAGAACACTCAGCAAGAATACCTGGAGTTCTTAAAGCAAAAAACAAAAAAAAAACCCCAAAACTAAACCAATATCAGAAATTGAGTTTTCTTCACTTGTCAGTGTCCTGATTTCCCTGAATTTGCAACTGTTTGCTTCATCCTGCCTAGTTCTCACTTGCTTTGAAACCATTGGTTTGAAAAGAGTAGTGGCAGGAAATAACTTATCTTTTTGCAAGAGATGATTAAAAGTGTTCATCAAATAGGACCCATGATTCAGCTCTTTCCACTGGAGTATATCTGATTGGAAATTACAAAATACAAATATTCCACATTTTCTTATTTTATGGTCTCTTCATAACAACTATTATTTATTTCTTGCCAAGTGCTTTATATGCATTCTCTCAGCTATTTCCTACAACTCTGTAGGGTAGGTATTTTTATACCTATTTACAAATGAGGAAACACAGATATTGAAGGGATTATGTGACTTAAATATGGTTACAGAGTTAATAAATAATAAAATTCAAACTCAGCTCACAGTCCATGCTTTTCTCATTTACCATGAGGCGATCTCTATTAGTTGACTATTTTGGCTTTTGACGCTTTGGTAATGGTTCTTGCTCCATTGGTTTTGGCGACTTCCAGTACACCATCCTAGTTCCTAATCACCTTCTGTTTGTAATTCTGCAATAACAGTCTAGTTTGTTTTCCGTCATCCAGCATCGCTTCAATCCATTCTATGTACTTGTACCTCTACACTAGTAATTCTAAAACATTCATTCCATCATGACATTTCTGAACTCAAACCCTGTGATCTCTGTCCTGCTACAGCACGTCTTGCCTTTTCTTATATGGTCTAATACAGTCTTACATCTTATTCACTCTTGTATTTCAGTTTCCTCAAAAGCACTCCTCACTCTGGTCAGGTTCATCTCTCTCTCCTCAGCAGGATCAGTCTTTTGCTTTGATTCTTGTTCTTTGCTCTTTGCATTGTGTCTATTTATTTATTTATTTATTTATTTATTTACCTAATCACCTTCTGTTTGTAATTCTGCAATAACAGTCTAGTTTGTTTTCCGTCATCCAGCATCGCTTCAATCCATTCTATGTACTTGTACCTCTACACTAGTAATTCTAAAACATTCATTCCATCATGACATTTCTGAACTCAAACCCTGTGATCTCTGTCCTGCTACAGCACGTCTTGCCTTTTCTTATATGGTCTAATACAGTCTTACATCTTATTCACTCTTGTATTTCAGTTTCCTCAAAAGCACTCCTCACTCTGGTCAGGTTCATCTCTCTCTCCTCAGCAGGATCAGTCTTTTGCTTTGATTCTTGTTCTTTGCTCTTTGCATTGTGTCTATTTATTTATTTATTTATTTATTTATTTATTTATTATTTATTTCTATTTTTGCCTCTTCCAATCTTACCCATTTCTCAAAGGTGTATTTCAAGTTTTACCTCTTCCAGCACACTCCTTCCAGGTATACTGGCCCTTTCCTTTATGAACTCCAAATGCACTTGACATTTGTTTTGGGAATGGACAGTTAGTTGTTTCAAAAGATTTTGATTGTGTTAAGTTAGGTAAATGCCAAATTATTTCTAAAGTTTGTCACAAAGCAATTGTATTGTAAATATATCTTCTGACCTGCAAAGTGTTTTCTGGGGAATGGAAAATTTGATATCCAAGTGTATTATAAATGATAGATTGTATTCTTTGTCACTGGCAATCAGAAGCTTTTATATTTTATTGTATATTTTTTAAATCAGTTTTTCTTTAGCAAACTCCTTGGACCTTACACTTAAGAAAACAGCGCCTACTATAACTAGTGTTTTGTAGAATATGGTTGACGCAGAGATAGGCAAGAGTTCATGGACCTCTGTTTTTGTATCACTATTTTTAAATTCCTTAAACTATTTCCCAATGATTATAGGTTATTCTAGCAGAATAGATACATTTAAGTTCAATTGGACTTTCAGAGAAAGAGTTTTACTTTGATTATAAATCCAAAGTTCAAGTCATTACACTCATACTGATTATTTCTAAGAGCAAGTCAGCTCATGAGAAAAATTGTATCATTAAGTTGTTTTTGCTCTGATCCTCCCCCCGCCATCTTTTGTATTCCCAGGATTTCCGATAGTTCAGGACACTATGGAAGTGGCCCATGGCTGGCTCCAGGGTGCTTTCTTGAAGAAGGGTAATTCTGACACTGGGACTGAGGAATGTATACCCACCAGGCTCCATTAATAAAATCTTTATTAATCCAAAAGGAGGATGTGCCAACACGCCTACATTAAAGCTCATTAAACATTTCCAGTTATTTTACGTATGGCTTGTTTCAACAAAATCCCAAATACTTTCTATTCCAAGTATTGCCCTCCCTTAATTATTTTTAAATGAAGTCAAAGAAATCTCATCCATACGTACTTGCTTTCAACATATTTATCGAGTCAACTATTATTTGTAAAGATTGATCTAATAATTGTCTTCTTTCAAAAGCAGGGACCCAGATATGCTTTTAAAATGTGTTTCCCTGTTCTTTAGGAGTCTAACTTTTGTTCAGGCAATCTTGCTTGTAACCGAAGGCTTTGATCATTTTCAAAATTAGCACTTCTGGATCAGCTTTGAATTTCCTCATTCCTCTATGTCACTTCAATGTGAAGATGCATGAAGTGTACAACCAGAAACATTTCCAGGTTAGGAATAGCCTTAACTAGCCCACTCCTATTTTACTCTCCCAATCAAAAGATACGAGGTCAATTGTAACTGGAGTAAACATTGCTCCTAACAGACTAAAAGTACTATTGATTACTTTTTTCTCTAAGTTTAAGTTTCTTAGAGATCCTTATGCACATTTAGGCAAACATACAAAATGCACCAGTAACATGTGAATGAATGATAAATAAATTATTTAAAGTTATCACTTTAGACTTAGGGCTTGAAAATATGTTTATATTTAAACTGGTATGTCTTAAATTTTATGGAATTGTTACGTGAAATGCAAAAAGGGGAGGTTTCTAATATGAAATGCATACATTTTAAAAATAAGTTTACTTTATTTTAATATATAGCAATGTAGAAACAGCTAAATAGTTCATGTATATACTAGATAAGGTTTGGGTAGCTAGTAAAATTATTCTAGGGGAATAAAAAATCATCTTATCTCATCAATCTTCTAGAAATGATTAAAAATGCATTTTTCATTTGACATATATGCTAATATAATGAAGGGCCTGAAATTAAACCTGTAGTGGTTTTTGCATTTCAAGGTTGTGAGGCATATTAAATTTGGTCAAAACTTGTTGTTTTAAGCTCTAAACTATCCAGAAGACACACCTGATTATGCAACTTGCTGGTTTACATTTTTTCCAGGGAAAAAAGAGTCCCAAATGATTTGCCACAGATAAAAGAGCTGCCTAGTGACTGGATATTATGAAAAATAAGAGAATGTCTATCAATGTTAAACATGATGGTGGGTCACTAAAGGTATATCTTATTTTTAAATTGCAGGTTGATTTCTGTCTGCTCTGAGATAGAGGTATGCATAAAGATTTTTGTTATGCCTCGGACTGCTAATTTTCAAGATATGTTCTCTATATTTAATCATAGACTATAATAGCCCTGTAGGATTATTATAATCTGCGAAGTAAATAGTATTACTTAAAATATCCAATTTGCATTTTCAAGGCAGATTTGCATAACCCCAAATAAAATAAGTAGTCAGTTGGATCAATGTGCTTCAAAGTCCTTGATGAGTATTTACATAATCTGCATTTTAAAAAGTACACAAATAAGTATTTACACATCTTTAGAACCTTTACAGTCTATCATGCCATCTCCTTTACACTTCTATGAGGAATTTCTTCCATTAAAAAAAAACTGTTATAAAAGGAAATTAACAACTTTTACATAAAACTCTTAGAGAAAATCTCCAAAGCAGGGGAACTCTAAGTGAAGGCTAACACTTAATTCCTCACTTTTTCTGCAAATGTCTATGTGTCGGAGCATCTCAGATCAGCATCATAGGAGCCATATGTGCTGCAATAACAAGATACAATGGGACAAGTTACGGATGGAGTGTCAGCTTGGCATCCCCCTCCCCAAACTCCTCTTTTCTCCTGTTTAGTGCAAACACAGAAGAAAAACACTTTTGAGGTGTATATCTAGTCTACTTTTTGGTGCGTTACAGTTCTAGTTGCCTTGGTCATAGTATCAGATGACTTAAAATCTCTCTCTAGAAAATGATATAAAGCTCATCTGGGGAGTTAGCATGTGATTGCATTACCTGGTTAAACATGTTCAGCTGAATTATTAATTTTCTGTCTTGTTAAGTACTGGGTTCATGGCTGGAAGTGAAAATGCATGCAATGTAAAAATATGCTGGAAAACAGTTGTAAAACCATCATTAGGTATCAGTACTGCATGACTTCTTGTGAGACACAGTGACACGTTTCTTAAAACAGGATCAGCTGTCATTTTCGCAGATTTATTCAAATAGTTTATTGGAAATTATATGTTCTAAAAATTTAGATGACAGAAGGTTCATATAAGATAATTTATATACAACAAATGCTGGGAAGATGGGGGGAGGGGAAATGGTACCTATCTTGGTAAGATTACTCAATATTATCGTGAACCGTTGGTCTAGGTTGGAGGAACCTTTTCTGAAACTTAGAGAGCTTAGCAACCCTTAGAGTTTATTTTATTGTCACGTCATGGCTTCAGTTTGTTAGTACTTATTCATGCTTAGTAGCCATATCTCTGAACGTAATGAAGTCTATGAAGGTGAATGTACAAGAATGAAATAATTATTTGTTGTTATTGTTTGTTTATTTTTTTGGTACATTCTGTATGATCACAGAATGTTTTTTAGTTATATTTTTACAGTTTTTTTGAATAAAAATATGAAAAATTTATTAGAGACCTGTAAAATTGAATCATAATAAATTTACCTTTTCTTTCTAAATCTATTATTAACATTTATATAGTCCTTTCTACATCAGGAAAAAAGTTTCTATTTTAATACTGTAAAAAGTAAAGCTTTTTGTTTTTATTTTTTATTTTTTAAAAATATATATTTTATTGATTTCTTACAGAGAAGAAGGGAGAGAGATAGAGAGTCAGAAACATCGATGAGAGAGAAACATCGGTCAGCTGCCTCCTGCACACCCCCTACTGGGGATGTGCCCGCAACCAAGGTACATGCCCTTGACCGGAATCGAACCTGGGACCTTTCAGTCCTCAGGCCAACACTCTATCCACTGAGCCAAACCAGTCAGGGGAAAAGTAAAGCTTTTTTAAAAAAACTTCAGCAAGAAGTTATTCAGCAAAAAAGATATTCAAGTCAACCCACTACTTAGCTTTCTGGACACATTTGTTCTAAAGAAATATATATATATATTTTTCAGTATTAAAGAACACTTTCACTTACTGATAATGAACAACAGTGCACTTAAATTATTGGAAATGTGTGTGAATAAGCTCATTTTTAAAGGTCACCAATTTCCCCATAGGATACAGATATATAAAGTTCACTGTTATTAGATTGAAAATGGAATTGGAAATATTCTTTTACCTCACAGATAAAAATAACATACTTGAGAGGGTCATCAAATTTTAATGATGGTAATTGGATAAACCATCATGTCTCTGAATTTCAATGTCTCATAAAGAAGGGACAGGGATATTTACATTTAGGGTTGTGATGAGGATTATATAGGCACTTGGTCCATTTGCCAAATATAGGTCATTGATATTAACTAATAACACCCTTACTATCAGTATTATCATTGTCACCATCTTCAGTTTGTTATCAACAAAATTAGCCTCACTGCTTGTGAATGTTAGGTTCTAAGGTCACTTAAGTAGTTTTTTAGCTGATCAATGTTGTTAAGGAGTATCTATCTTCCTATATAATAAAAGCCTAATATGCTAAGTGTCTGGTCATCTATCTGGTGGTCCATTCAACCAATCAAATCGTAATATGCTAATGATATGCTAAGGCCGCTCAACCACTCGCTATGATGTGCAATGACCACCAGGGAGCAGACAGTTGACTGGTCAACCAGTTGCTATGATGTGCACTGACCACCAGGGGGCAGATGCTCTGATTGGTAGGTTAGCTTGCTGTTGGGGTCCAGCTGATCAGGACTGAGCAAGACGAGAGCAGCAGTTGCCAACTGGTGGTCCATGGACCACTGGTGGTCCTTGAGGTCCGAAAGTTTGGCGACCACTGCCCTGGAACCCTCTTGCAGCCCCTCCCTGGCTGGCCAACCTCCTGCATCCCTCCCCAGCTCTGATTGTGCACCGGTGGGGTCCCTCAGCCTGGCCTGTGCCCTCTTGCAATCTGGGACCCCTCAGAGGATGTTGGGGAACCGGTTTTGGCCTGATCCCACAGGCCAGGCTGAGGGATCCCACTGGTGCACAAATTCGTGCACTGGGCCTCTAGTCATTTAATAAGAGTATCCTAAATGTGTAATTCATGAATTTATTCATTCTACAAATATTGAGTTAGCATCTACAACATGCTGGAGCAGAGAATACCAGACCTTCACTGCCCATAGAACTTATACTAGTATATAAATCTAGTGATCACGCAGATAACTTTCATGTTTGGATTGCAATAAGAGCCACAAAGAAGGGGTTTAAGTATGTTGTCATGAGAGCATATTAAGGGGAATTTGTCCTAGTCAGGGATCATGGAAAGTTTCTTAAAGGAAGTGACATTGAAGCTGAGATCTGAGGGAAGAATTTACAGAGACAGGAGGGAAAGAGTGTTCTGCAGAGGGAACCCCAGATGAGGCAAGAGGGAACAAAGCATGTTAAGGGAAGAAAAAAAAAAGGTAGGTGTGCCAGAAACAGATGGTATGGAAGGGAGAGTAAAGGACATAGCTAATAAGGTGTGTAGAGGAGAAACAAGAGCCTTGATCTTGATCTAATAACACTTGGTGACTGAAGGTGTTTTATACACTGAATGATTTAGTCAAATTTCTTTCTTTATTTACTTCAGTTACTCTGGCTTTAGTTTGAACAAGGCAAGAGTAGAATTGGGAAGCTCAGGTATGAGACTATTTTAATGGCCCAGCTAAGATACAATGGTAGCTTGAATGATGGTAGTTGTACCAGAGATGGACAGAAATCGATGAATTCAGTTAAAAATCAGGAGGGCATTTTATGATGATTGGTTACATGAGGAAGAATTAATGAGGAGAGTTGTTGAAAATGGATCCCAAGTTTCTGGCTTTCACAACTGGATCATTGTTGGTCCCGGCAGGCACTACTGGGAGAAAAATCACATTTAGAGTAGAGAACTGTGATGAGGTCAGTGCTGAACAATTTAAGTATGTGAATCTGAGTGAGCATGTCAGGGCAGTAGGTTACCTGAAATGGGAGGTCTAGACTGAAGAATTAAGGTTGTGATTTACCTGCATAAAAAATCATTAGTTTCAAAGGGATTGTGTAGGAAGAGAGTGTGTACTGAAAAGAGAGGGTGACATAATGGCCACATGCACATCCAAGGAGAAGAGAATGGGCCGGAGGAGAAGGATGGGTAGGGAAGAAGGGAAACCAGTGGATATGTCATGGGAGCCAAGTGAAGCGAGTTCTCTAAGAACAGACTAGAAAGGAGCAGCTTATGTATTTTTAGAGGCCAAGTAAGATGAGGACTAAACATAGGATGATTAGATGTATTAATTTTATTTATTTATTAATGTTAATAAATCTGTACCATTGGTAACTTCAATGGAAACTGTTTCCACTAGTGTGTGTTGTGTGTATGTTGGGGAGAGGGAGCTGCAAAAGACAGAGTGAGCTGGGTTGATGCTTGATGGGAAGGTGACCAAAAAGATATAACTATTTCATACAACTGTTTAGAGAAATTTGGGGCTACTTTCAAGAGGTATGGTTTTGTTTCTTTACTATTAAGATTTTTAAAAAATCTTATAGGTGGAGTTTGATTCATTTTTTATATATATTTTATTGATTTTTTTTTACAGAGAGGAAGGGAAAGGGATAGAGATTTA
>NW_005355741.1:105322-119029 GCF_000412655.1 Myotis brandtii | reverse complement strand
GATGTGCCTGCAACCAAGGTACATGCCCTTGACCGGAATCGAACCTGGGACCCTTCAGTCCACAGGCTGATGCTCTATCCACTGAGCCAAACCAGTTAGGGCTGATTCATTTTTTTAAAGGAGATTCCCACAGTGAAGGCCACTGATAATTTGGCAGGGTTTTAATTTTTAAAAGTTTTCTTTTCCATCTCTGAAAATCGATATGTCTCTAGGTTTGCCACTGAACTCATCATGTGCAGACTAAATTTTTTATTTCTTCCTCTTAATAGCCAATCCCAGTTTATGATTAAATCAACTATATTTCAGTGTAATTCTCTGTTAATTTTCATTTTTTTTTTTTGCTTGTATCTGAGGATAGGGTTCAAGATTGATCCTTAAAGGGAGGAAAAGCTACAATGCTCTGTGCACTTCTTCTGTCCTAGACTCTGTGCTACTAGCTTTATTTATTCCCTGCCCCAACACTATGAAGCAGGTGTTGTTATTTACATTTAGAGCAAAGATTCATATGCACAGAGTAACTTGCCTAAGGCCTCACAGTCATTCAAAGGTAGAACGGTCACTTTTATATTAGGGACATGACCTCTATGTCCTGGTAGCTCACAGTCCTAGCACAAAAGTCACAAGCTGATCACTTGGAATTGGTCAGATCAATAAAAGTTTGGAACTTGCTTTTAGATTCACCCAATGGACTTTTCTTACCTGTTGATTTTTTTTATGGTATATTTTGAAAAAAGAAAGAAAAAACAAATATAGAATTACCCAAAGTAAATCAATATTTCTTAAAACTTCTGTAAATCATTTATTTCAAATTTGGGGTTTTATAAAATTGGGATTTTTATATTTTCAGGTTCATAAAACTCCTCTTCCCACCCATTACATGAAATAATTGTTTTTCAAGAAAAAAATTGACTTAAAAATTTTTCCTCTTAATTAAATGGAAACCAAGCTATATAAACAACTCAGGTTCTCATTTAAAAGTAACTGTTTCCCTTTTGGGTCTACCAGGACTTCCAGGGGATTAAAATACAACAACAATATGGATTTGTAATAGCGCAAAACTGTGGTACCCAGAGTAAACTGAATGACACAGATCCCTTAAAAGAAGGACCCACCCAGTGGCTCAGTGGTTGAGCATTAACCCATGAACCAGGAGATCATGGTTCAATTCCTGGTAAGGGCATATGCCTGGGTTGTGGGCTCAGTCCCCCAGGAGGCAGCCAATGTTTCTAGCCCATCATTTATGTTTCTGGTTCTCTCTCTCTCTCCCTTCCTCTCCAAAATCAATAAAAAAAAAATAGTTTTAAAAAAAGAGAACCCATTTTTGGTTGGGGTTGCCAGTGCCAACCCCTCCCCTGTATTGCAAAAACAATATTGCAAACCCTCGAACTATTAAGTCAGGGATATTGATAGCTAATGGCTATGCATTTCTAGTCCATACTTTGACTAAATGAATGGACTGTACTATCAGTTCTAATGACTTTGAAAAAGGGAGGTAGGCTCCTGATTCCATTATGAAGCCTTATGTTAGCTCTCACCATATGAACCTGCTATGTTAATCCCAGATTCAAACCTTGGCAGTACATACTTACAAAATTCCAGCAAGAGACCAATCTGCCCACTTTTAGTCTTATTTACACAAGCATCTATTTCTTACACTGGCTATACTTGGGGTTGTTTCCAGGACCAAACAGCCCCTCAACCTAGCCCCCCAGGGCTCCCTGGGGCTATTCAGATTCCTTGTTTCCTCTGCAAAGCTCTAGGCTGGGTGTGGCTGCACTAGTTGCCCTGCGGGTGCTGCTGGGAGGGGCTGGCTCTTCAGGAGAAAAATGGCTGCTTATGGTTGGAGGGTCCAGAATGTCCCGCATTCTCAGTCACCTCTCCCTGTCCTGCTTCTCTCCACAGCCTCTCCCCAGCCCCAACAAAACTGCACCTCCACCTGCACCCCAGCCTCGGTGAGTATTTGTAATTGAAAGGTCCTATGAACTTGTTTTAGCAAATAAAAATAGGTAAAATATAAAGGCAAAAGAACCAGGCCACTGCAAGCTTCTCTCCTCTCCCTCCACCACCCAGTTCTGCACGGCTCCAGCAGTTCTTCAGGCCACCTTTCTGGGCACAGCCTCTCATGGCTGTGGGCTTAGATCTAGATTCCCCAACTGCCAGCAGCCCTGTGGACCTCCTTCCACGGTCAAGTGTTACACGTGTCCCCAAGGGACGTGGACTTGGTGCAGTGCAGATGCCTTCTGATGCTCTCGTCCTGGTGGTTGTGCATTTCTCTGTCTCTTACAGCCCAGTTCCCTGATCCTACCATTCTCCAGGTGTCCTCTGTTCTTTCCAGCCATGAATTGTCTCACCAGCTGTTTTTAATTCACTAATTCCAGGTGGATATTATTTGATTTAGTTGTTCCTTCTATCTGCACTGTAAGAAGGCGCAGGATACATCTCCTATTTGGCCGCCATTTTGAACTCTTGGAATGGTTATTTTGTATCTCAATTTTACACTTTGGGGAGTATTTGGAATAAATAAATTTCTAATAGATGCTCTAGAACCGTGGCCGGCAAACTGTGGCTCGTGAGCCACATGCAGCTCTTTGGCCCCTTGAGTGGCCCCTTTGGCTCTTCAACAAAATACCACGTGCATACAGTGCGATTGAAACTTCGTGGCCCGTGCGCAGAAGTCGGTTTTTGGCCTGGGCGAGTCTATTTTGAAGAAGCACTGTTGATATTTGGCTCTGTTGACTAATGAGTTTGCTGACCACTGCTCTAGAATATATGTTTATACATTACACCTTTTTGCTATTAAGAAATCTGCTTCCCCAAAGAATGGTCATAGCCCTGGCAATACTTACATATGGCCATTTCCCCAAACTGTAGATTCTTAAAGCACTTAGCATTGACATCACAAGTAAATGTTAAGCTAGTCCTAAATGCACCAGCTTTTAAAAGGGTGTTTCCCAACAACTTAATTGGTGAAAGTATTAGTATAAATTAAAACATGTGGGTAGACAGTATATTTATTTATACTTTGTTCCTAGTCAATAGGACAATACAATATGTTAATGAATAAATGAATTTTCTATTGTCCACTTTTACTGTTCTTCTATTTACTTCTGTTCAAGATGGAAATTAGGTTTCTAACAGCAGTTTTATTCCTATGCCTACAAAAACTTTGTGATTCCCCAAGTAGGATAGATTTGCTAAGTAAATTATCCTTTTTTGTGCTTGTTCCTTTTGAACAAGGGCAACTGCTCTCTGCTGAACGCTTTTACCCTCGCAAGCTGAGTTTGACATAATTACCACACTGGAGCTAAACTTCACAATCTGGTTGCCAATGTCAGTGGAAATGGCTTTCATGAAAAACAAAACCTTGTAACTATACTCAAGGCTCCACATCAATCCCACTCATGAGTAATTAACATACCAATATATGATGCATTTGTCTTTCACTGGTAAATCTTGAAATCCTATGGATTTTTTCTTTAGACAGGGATGCTTGAAGAAGAATGAACTCTAAGGACAGTTACACAGATTCAGAGTTTGGATTAGGATTTAATTCCACAAATAATATTTTAAAGTACCTGTTATGTGTGAGATAGGCTAAAAGTAACTTAAATAAGCTTTTTCATCTTTGAGATTTCCTTAGCCCTATATAAGAAGGAATCTTGGTTATTTAAAGTGGTTGAATTCTCTGTTATTTTAATTTTTTTACTTATATCTGGGGATAGGTTCAAGACTGATCCTTCAAGGGAGGAAAAGCTACAATATTCTGTGCACTTCTTATGTCCTAGACTCTGTGCTACTAGCTTTATTTATTCCATGGCCCAAATACCATGAAGCAGGTGTTGTTATCTACATTTAGAGCAAAGGTTCATATGCACAGAGTAACTTGCATAAGGCCACACAGTCATTCAAAGGTAGGATGGGTACACAGGAGAGCTCAGAGAAAGAAGTACCTTGCGGGCTGCAGAGGAAACAGAATGTATATCAGAGTTTCAGGACCTTGTAAGTTGTATCAGTTGGAGTCTGTGTGTCATATGCAAGAACAGTTTCTAAGGGTATTGAGCCAAAATAAAAGATTTGATTGGGTCAAATTTATTTGCCTATTCCTTGGATTTGGGGTTTAATCTGTTGGCCAACCACCTGGGAATGATGAAAATAGGGTGAATTAAAACTGGACTAATGGTGTCTAGATTCAGTGAGGAGCAAATGCTGGGTGTTTTCTGGAGTGTTGTAGTGGAAGGAGTGCAAAGGCTCAGGGAGGTGTTCATGCTAATGAGTCTATTGTAAGCAAATCACGCAATCACCCACTTCCATGCCCCCCAGAAGATTCCCTCCTCATCTGACTATTCAGGCATGCATTGGCAAGAGAAAACAGCAGCCTCGGTAGTGGCTGTCCCCTGCAGGGTGCATTGGCACTGGACTGGCGGATTGCAATGGAATAATGGAATCCCAGAGTGTTAGAAGCTACATGTCAGTGCTTACCCAGCAGAAACAAGATGAATGCAATCTTTGCATAAGCTACCAGGAGAGAGTGGTAGTCAGAGTACTTGCTCCACGGGGACTCGTGACAATGATTTATCTGTCATGGGATCCCTAGGTGTAAAATGGATGTTCAGCTTACCAAGGTGTTGCTTCTCACAGGTGGGAAAAGTCTGGTGGGCAGAAAATGGACTCAGGCTACCAAGATGAGTATTCCTGGCCTCATGTTCAATTCCTAGACCTAATACAGCTCACAGACCTGGGAGCACTAAATTGGTGGCAATTGGTTACAGCAACAGTAGGAAACTCATACAGTGGCCAAATGCAAAATTATGGGGGTTGGGGGGGAGTGAGATGAAAGATCTTGGCAGAAAGGTGCGTGACCAATTATGTTTACTGTGGACCATTAAAGGGCATCTATATAATTTAAAACAACAAGATCTCTCCTTGTAAGTAAAACTTTGGGCATTTGGTTATAATTAAATATAGGAATGTGAGAACTGCTATATAGACACTTCTCTGAAAGGTGTGATGTAACTGTTTTAAAAAGGTAAGAAAATGCTGGGTCAATTCATGAGAATAGTATGGCCTTCTAGAGGGAAAATGCTGGTTTTATATCAATTCTTATTTCTCTCAAAGGATTAATAAGTTTCAGGAATCCAAAGCTGATTCTAAGAGGGGGCTGGAGAGTCAGATCTGAGGCCACCCCTGGTCACATTTCTTTCATTTATCTTCTCACTCCTGCCTTTGCAACTGCTTTTACTTTCTTTCTTTGGAAACTTTCTTCTCTTCCCACAAGGTAGATAGGCTTCAGGCTTTTGTCCTGGTCTAGGAATACTGGGGTGGTGGCTTAAGTTTTGGGACCAATACTCTCACCAAAATTCCTTTCAAAAAAGATGGTCGGTTTCAAAACCAGCCCATGTTGCAATTAGTGGTAAAATCTGAGATTTCAGTGTGGGCTTAGGAGAAATTGTAGGTCACTTAAACGTGTTTTAGCTTATCCCTCTATTTTGCTTGTAATTAGGAGAAAGTTTGCCATTGGTCCTGCCCAGCTGACTAAAGTTGAGGTTCTGCTTGGGCACTGGGACCAAAGTCCAAGTTAATAATGAAGGTTAATTTGCCTTGCTCTGCCATTTTTATTCATGCATGTATTTCCATGGAGACTTTGTAGGGATAAGAGGTAGCTGGATTAAAGACAAGATTTACATATTTCTGGCTTTCTATATTAAAACCACCCTTGAAAGACCCCTCTCCACAACTTCTAAAGATGATATACACAATATCAATTTCACTTTATCCTTAGTAAATGTCTGGCTCTGGAGTACTGTAGATTTTATTCTGGTTTTCTTATTTTAAGGATACAATAGGACAGGAAAAATGTATATAGAAAAAAGTAAGTTTTAAATTTACAAATTGAGTAATTTATTCAGAATAGTCTCATGGACATGAATAGTGCTATTATTAGTTTATCATCAGTTTACTATGCAATTATGCTTTTAAGATTAAAATAATTCATAATAAAGAGACTTCTAATATCTATTTATTTTATACAAAATTATATAATGAGATATAAATGTATAAACACTTGGAAAGATTTGATATATTTTCATTCATAATTGAGTTGACAATTTTCTTAAAGTTAAAACCTACTCTCAGCTTATGGCAATTTATTGGAAAAATTAGGGATACGCTTTTAAATTGTTAATGCAGCCCCCTCCCTCAAGGTTATATTATGTTTCATCCTTCAATTTAGTAGCTCCTAGGAATTTATTTCTTAAATATATTTTCAAGGAAGGCTTTTCCCACCTTAAGCCACCAATATTTCAGTATAAGCATTACATTAAATTTTTGTCTTTTTATTCTTAGAAAAATGAAGTGGCATTTCTACCCTACTTGGTGGCAAAAATTATGTGAGGAAGAGTATAATTTTTCTACATGTACATTTAGGGAATCTAACTTCCTCACATTGGTCTCTTTTCCAGAAAAATAATCTGTCATATCTTAAAGAAGTTGTCTTCGTCTCTCTCCAATTAGGTGTTTGAGATTAATGTGTTGTTGTTTTTTAAATATGTTTTTTATTGGTTTTTACAGAGAGAGGAAGGGAGATGGAGCAAGAGAGAGAAACATCTATTGGTTGCCTCTGGTAGGCCCTCCACCAGGGATCAAGCCCACAGGTGCCCTGACCAGGAATGGAACTGGTAACCTTTTGGTTGTCTTCGTCTCTCTCCAATTAGGTGTTTGAGATTAATGTGTTGTTGTTTTTTAAATATGTTTTTTATTGGTTTTTACAGAGAGAGGAAGGGAGATGGAGCAAGAGAGAGAAACATCTATTGGTTGCCTCTGGTAGGCCCTCCACCAGGGATCAAGCCCACAGGTGCCCTGACCAGGAATGGAACCGGTGACCTTTTGGTGCATGAGTCAATACTCAACCGACTGAGCCACACTGGCCAGGGCAATGGGTTTTTAAATCATTCCTCTCTTCCTCTTGCCTTCTTGGTTTTCTGTCCCTTTCTTCCTCTCTCTCTTTCCCTCTGTCCTTCCCTCCCTTCTTCTTTCTTTCTTCTTACCCCCTTTAAAATTTCTCCGTAGATACAACTTTGATATAAACTAATTTTAAAATAACAATGATTTTCATAAGCTTAACTTAAAAACTAACCATTCGGGGGTTAAGTTCTGGGTAAATGGAGTAAGCACACTCCAACCTTCCACTCACAGTGAACGCAACTCTAAAACCTGGGTAGAATGCATGGAACAGCTATTTGAGAATCTTACTCCTCAAATTTGAAGTATCACTGAATTGACAGTGAGTTTGCTATTCCACCTCCCCCCGCCCTCAACACTCCAGTATACCCCAGGCTGGATTCCAATAGTCCAAGATATAGAACTAAGCATCAGACTGAAAGAGACCTTGAGATGAAGCCTTCTAATTCTGGATCCAGGAGCAGAAAAGAGATCTTCTCATAGCAACAGTGGTGGCTACAGGGGCCCACAGGTACTGCAAACTGTAAGGGATGAATGCATTCAATTCTTTTCCTTTTTTCTGTCCTCCTTTTGCTTGACCCTACGTGCAGGTTCAGTCACAGAAAGTTTGTGTCATGGTGGGTAACTAAAGCCCAAGACTTCTGGGGAACTGAAATGAGAGTCCCAGGAAATCAGAAAGTATAGAGAGATCATGGGTTTATAAGGATTGGGAAAGCGATACCAAAAAATAATTTATGAACTCCCGGACTCACTTGAGGTGCACAGGCATAGATCTAATCGTAAAGAATATACCACATACTTTGAGAATGGAACAAAGAAATGGACAATTGCCTAGGTCCTAGACTGACCACTGGGTGGCAAACACACAAGATGGAGGTGAACAGCACTGCAAAGGCATTGAAAACGGGAATGTACGTTGAAATCACAAAGCACAGAAGTTGGTTAGAACATGGGGCCTGAACCCAACTGGGTTGATTGACTGCTAAATTAAAATATTAACATTTTCGCCCTAGCCGGTTTTGCTCAGTGGGTAGAGTGTCGGTCTGCGGAATAAAGGGTCCTGTGTTCGATTCCAGTCAAGGGCACATGCCCAGGTTGCAGGCTCGATCCCCAGTAGAAGGATCAGTGATTATCTCTCATCGTTGCTGTTTCTATCTCTCTCTCCCTCTCCCTTCCTCTGTGAAATCAATAAAAATATATTTTTTAAAAAGTTGGTTAAAAATTCACATTTTCTATGGGATTCAAAGATGATGTAGAGACTCGCAGGTAATATTCAAAGTGTCTAAAATATAATTAATAATTAATTGACAGAGAGAAACCCAGGAAAACTCAATTCACATGAGAAAAGACAAAGGACAAAAGGACAAACACCAATGTTGAGGTGATTAAAATGTTGGAATTATCTGACAAAGACTATAAAAAGCAGCTATTATAAAAGTGCTCAAAGAAGTAAGGATGAATAGTCTTAAAGCAAATGTAAAAAAAGTTGAAGCATAAAACTAAAAGATATAGATAAGTACCAGATGGAAATTTTAGAACTAAAAATATGCATAATAACCCAGATTCCACACAAATAAGCAAACACATTTTTAAAAAACCCAAATAAACAAAAAAAATAAAATAAAAACCCTCACTGTAGGGGTTCAATAGTCAATTGGAAATGAAAGAGGATACAGTGATTTTGAGATAAATCAATAGAAATTATGCAATCCAAGGAGTAATAAAAAAGTAAATAAACAGCCTCAGGACAGTATAACCGGGTCTAACATTCATGTTATAGGAGTCCCAGAAAGTGAGGTAGAAAATAGTGCAGACAAAATTATTTGAAGAACTGATAGCTGAAAACTTCCCAAATATGTTGAAAAACAGAAATCTAAAAATTCAAGAAGTTCAGTAAACCTCAAACAGGATGAACTCAAAGAAATTCAAATCCAGAAACATCATAATTAAACTGCCAAACACTGATAACAAAAACATTTTTTTAAAGCAGCCATAGATAAATGATGTTTTTATTAGAGGAGATGAAAATCTTTGCAGATTTCTCATCAGTAATCACAGAGGCCAGAAATAAGTGAATGAACATTTTTATAAGTAATGTTTAATGCTAAAAGAAAAGAACTCCAGAATCCCATATCCAGGAAAATATATAATTCATGAATGAAGGTAAAATAAAGACATTCTCAAGTGAAGGATTTAATAATAGTATTTAGACAGTTTACATCTTGTCCTTCTCCATTCCATTCTGGTCTTAGTCCATTGTCTGCTATAACAAAATATCCCAGACTGGGTCGCATATGAAAACAGAGCTCACAGTGTGGAGTCTGGGAAGCCTAAGGTCAAGGCACCGGCAGATTCAGTGTCTAGTGAGGGACGGCTTTCTTGTTCAGAGATAGCCCTTCTGGTTGTGTCCTCACATGGTGGAAGGGTCTAGGGAGCTTTGTGGGATCTTGTCTACCAGAGCACTAATCTTATACCCACCTTCATGACCTAAGAACCTCCTAAAGGCCCCATTTCTTCATGCCATCATACTTGCGGGTTAGGATTTCAACATATGAATTTTTCAAAACATTTTTGGAGACACAAACATTCAAACCATAGAATTTCTAATATAGTCACAATTCTGCCTTTGTCATGTACAGTATGTGCATATTAAACCTTACCATCTTGTTGCATCATAAGTAGACAGTATCACTTGCCTTCTTTCTGTAGGAGAGTGACACTCTTTTTCTTTTATTGCTCCTCAACTTCTGCTATCTCTGAATCTTCAGTTGTATACTCACTGAAAAGATTTCTTCCTTCCTTTCTTTCTTTCTTTCTTTCTTTCTTTCTTTCTTTCTTTCTTCCTTCCTTTCTTTCTTTCTCTCTCTCTCTCTCTCTCTCTCTCTCTTCCTCCATTCATTCATGTTAGTATGGATTTGTGGATTCTTGTTTAATGAGTTATACTCCACTCTTATCATTATTTTGATGCTCAAATTTAGCTAATGGAAGCCCCTTGAGCTGTTCTTTTAATATATTCTCATCATTCCTGAGGACCTCCTATTTCCTGCCATGGCAAAATGTTTCAGGCTTGTCTTATATGTTTCCTGATGCAGTCTGAAATTAACCTTGTATTCTTGAAAAATTATATTTGGAAAGCAAGTTCAGGGTGCTAAGCCTACTCATTGTTCCTGATGTGTTATACACATATGAACATATATATACACAAATATATGCACATATATTTATTTTAATATATATATGCAAATATCTATATAAATGTATATGTACATTTATATAGAGATAAAAATATGTGCATATACATTAGATATATAACATATTTATATATAAAATAAATAATTATCAACTCATACAGATATATTTAAAAGTGTATGTGTTTAATACTGATATTTACAACTTTAATTCAATACCATAGATGGTATATTTTTGTACTTTATAACATATGCTTTCTATTCTGTAATGCTCCTAACAGAAGTCTTCTGTGATTTGTACATTTGTTGATTCTAAAAATGGGAAAACAATGAACACATTTTGGATTGTTATGGTGGCTTAATTATTCATTGTGGAGACACATAGTGCTTGTTAGGATTTTTACTCTTCACATTTACATATCCAACACAGCGATCTCTCTACTATTCACAGGAAAATGTTCCAGAGATAAATTAAATGTTTTTTAATCTCCTCCACCAACTAACTTTATTAAATCTTTAGGTTTTCCCTTATCCATGATAATGCCCACATCCTCTAACCTTCATTTCCATGTGAGAATCCACTTTTTTCAGCCATTGATCTTCCTGCTCCAATTTGGCCTGGGAGTACACATCATTGCTCTTCAAAATTAAATCCACTGTGTCTGTCCTGCAACTCTCAGGTTGATTTTTTTCTTTCATTTTGCCAAATGTGTTCCTTAAGAAGGGCCTATATATTTTCTGAATGTTTGAATGTTGGGGAAATGTCTTTATTCTGCTCTATGATAAATTGAGCTATTTTAGATAGTTATAAAAATGAGTAAAAATACTCTTCCTTTGTCTTTTAGCAACTTGCAATGCCAATGTCTAATACTAATCTGATCATTATGTCTTTTTAAGTGACTTCTGAACATATTTAGGATCAAACCTTTAGTCTTAGTATTCTAAATTTTCATACTAGTGAATCCAAATATGATGACTTTTTTATTCATCATGCTGGGTAGATGGTAAGCAGTTTCAGTCTTAGTCTTGACAGCTCTAAGATTTTTTTCTGTTATTTCATTTATAATTTCCTTCCCCTTTCTTGTATTCTTCCTCTGATTCATGTTAATTAGATGTTGGAATTCTTGGATTGCCTTAGAGTTACAATGAGAAAATTATTTTACTTTATATTTCTCTATTTTTCCCCCTAAACATCCTATGAACTTATTTTATTTTTAAAATTTATTTTATTGTTGAGAGTATTACAGATGCCCCCTATTTCCCCCCTTTATCCCCCTCTACCCACCTCCCACCCTAGGCCTTTATCTGTCTATAGTCTGTATCCAAAGGCTATGCATTTATTTTTGACAAAGTTTATAAAATTATTTTTGAAGAACTCTAATTATTTACTTGGTCCTTTTTTTAATATCATTCTGTTCTTTTTAAAAAAATTAAATCAAGGCTCTCTTAGGCTATTAATTATTATTTCATCACACCCAGAATAATTGCCCTTATTTTCCACAGAGATCATTTATTCTCTTTTTCAAAGGCCTGTTTTTCTTCACTTACCAGTTTTGCTGGGTGATGAAAATGCCCACTGCAGTAAGTTCTGCTTACAGTTTTTCGGGGAGAGTCATTTATTGGTGCCCTCTGCGTCCCAGCCTACTATCCTCTCCTCCCTCCATCCTACCTGCAGTGTCTGAGTCAGACGTACTGGAGTTCTGTCCTGCAGATTGGTTTTCTTCTACTGCAGTTCCTTCTGTGCATATTCCAGGATGTGACTTTTGTCTATATGGCTTATATCCTATTTTGTTATCACAGGTGTATATATATTTTTATTGATATTTAGATGTACAATTCCATCACTTTTTGACACCTCTTAAATCACAGCATATCATACAATTGATTAAACATATACATTACTTGTTCCTTTAAATGGGGCCTTGGGTAAATAGGTAATTAACTCTATCTTGTATACTATCTAAAATCAAGTTCCTTTGGTTTCTACATTTTGAAATTCCTAGCAAAAGAGGTAGCCATGGATTCTGAAGTCACCATGCTTGGTGCCTCTGACATAAATAAAGTCTATCACAGCATGGCATGTTTAAGACTTTTTATGCATTTTTTTTATAAAGAAGTTGAAGAACTACTATAATAAAATAAATATGATATGTAGAAACTATCCATGAAAAAAATGAGGAGGAAAAATTTCAAGTGAATGAAATAAAGGAAAAACAGTTACTTCTCTTCAGTAGTATGATGTCTTAATTTTATATGATGGAAAAGAAAAAAAATCTTGGGAAGTTTTTATCTTGGTTCCCCAAGTTGCCATATATCTGTATGTCTATATTTAATTTCCTTTGTGAAATAAGTTTGAGAAACACAGCATGTAGGCAAGTATTTCTTTTGTAGAGTCATACCATTCATTAGCCTGTTGAAAACTAAAAAGTTATTGTACTTATGAAACCCATTAACATTGTTTAATCTAGTGTAGCTCAAATTTTGATTATAGAAAATGATTTTTTGGCAATAATGTTTGACCTCACAATAGAATTTATCTTTCAAGAAACATCTTTGGATAATGTTGATCTAATGGAATAAATGAAAGCTTGGTTTCTAGGCTGATCTGATCCATACAATAATAGTAAGGCTTTTGTTATCACTCCATATTTTGTTTTCAATTCTCACTCTTCTACTTAGAGTCTATTATCTAGATACCAAGTCTAGAGACTCTCTGTAAAGTCTCTTTTTTTTCTAATTTTCCATTTTACCTCATATCACTGTTAGAATTATTTCCAGAATTCTTTGTTACTTTAAAAAAATATAGATTTTTCCATGAATTTATCAAACATTTCCATTTTATCTTGCTTCAAGTATGCTATATTGTTGGAAGTATATTAATATACTAGTTACAAAAATAAATCAGTACACAGTGTTTCCTTGACCTATTAGTTTTTTTTTCTTTTTTAAATAAAATGGCTGAAACAATGCAAACAAGAGGCAATTACCTGACCTTTGTCCTCTTACTGTCTCTAGCAGAGAAAAGTATTCATTTTGTTGCTTTTAATTTTCTGAAAAGGTATTAGGCCTTTGCCTCAAAGGTGTAACATCAAATAACAAGACACCTTTTGACTTAGATTTGACCTTCTCTGCATCCTACTCATGCTTTACTGAGAGTTAGCCAAATAGGCTGCCAGATACTGTTCTCTCTTAGGAAATTCTTCCTTGGATCCTGCAGTAAACTTTCAGAGGGAAAAGACAAATAAAGTCAAATTTCCTTGTATAATGTTGAATACGAGAAATCTATTAGCACTTTTGACTTTGTTTCAGAAATTTATCAGCTATTTATGTAGATATCTTAAGCTGTCTTGATTTAAATTGTTAACTTTCTCCATAATTCCTAATAGTTTGGACTGAAATAATTTTAACCAGACTTCTTCAAAGCAGGAAGAGGGAATTCTTTCTTATACTAAAAATAACTAATTCTAATATGGCTTTAGTTTTCTGTCTTTATATGTAACTAGAGGCCCGGTGCACAAAAATTTGTGCACTCGGGGGGTGGGGGGAGGAGGGGCCCCCAGCC
>NW_005355741.1:103614-104289 GCF_000412655.1 Myotis brandtii | reverse complement strand
GGTGCCTGGTCAGTCTGGGTGAGGGGCTGAGGGCTGTTTTCCGGCTGGCGAGTGACTGAAGCTTCCAACCGCTCCTTGTTTTCTTTTTTTTTTTTTTTTTTCTGGGCCAGCTTTAGCTCTGAGGCCTCGCTGCTGAAAACATGGATACAATGTTTCGGTCCGGCTGGGTTTCAGTCCGGCTGTTTTCTGGGGTTTTGTTTACCTTCTTATTTGCAACATAGTATATAGTTGCTTAGAGTTGCAACTGAGAGGCTGGCAAGTGAGGCGGGGAACGTTGGAGTCTGCAGCAAGCAAGCCTCCCTGCTCGCTTCAGTGCCTGGCTGCCGGCCGCCATCTTGGCTGACAGTTAATTTGCATATACTCACTGATTAGCCAATGAAAAGGGTAGCGGTCGTACGCCAATTACCATGTTTCTCTTTTATTAGTGTAGATGATCAAAGTAATTAGTGACAATAAGTGATTTAATTGTTTATCATGTGTTGTTAACAAACAATAGGTCAGAAAATGACAGAGTAACTTATCTGCCATTATTTTTGTGCTTTAGTTATATTGCTAAGCAATCTACACTAATAAAAGAGAAACATGGTAATTGGCGTATGACCGCTACCCTTTTCATTGGCTAATCAGTGAGTATATGCAAATTAACTGTCAGCCAAGATGGCAGCCGGCAGCCAG
>NW_005355741.1:65793-102542 GCF_000412655.1 Myotis brandtii | reverse complement strand
AGGGGCTGCACTTAGGGATTGGGCCTGCCCTCTGCCACCCGGGAGCAGGCCTAAGCCAGCAGGTCGTTATCTCCCGAGGGGTCCCAGACTGCGAGAGGGCACAGGCCGGGCTTGGGGACCCCCCTTCCCCCGCCCCCCGAGTGCACAAATTTTTGTGCGCCGGGCCTCTAGTCTAAAATAAGCAAATCTTCATGCCAGGGTCTCAGTTAATGTCATTTTGCTTGGCTGAGAAAAGCTGAAACATCTCTGAGAAGACATATTTTAAGAGAGCATTAGGACATGCATATTTTTAGGATGCTAATAGAGCCTATCACCTTCTTTGATTTTAGCTGCCAGAAAGTATGATTCATAGTTCTTGATAGCATAGAACAGAAAACATTATAGAGGGGAAAAAATTCTAACAGATTGCTCAGGAGTGATTTCTGAGTGTCAGTTAATCAAACATTTCTATTTCATCCTTTCAGAAAAATGTACACTTCTGTTTTGAAAAATGGATCTAGAAAAATCTTTACTTTTGCTTTTTAATAGTCCACAATTATTGATGAATTCTTAGTAGTATTAAGAAAACAGGATGGAAAAGAATATGTAGCATTGTTATGATTTATAATAATAAAAATGACACAGATGAATA
Organism: Myotis brandtii; assembly: GCF_000412655.1. Lineage (NCBI taxonomy): Eukaryota > Metazoa > Chordata > Mammalia > Chiroptera > Vespertilionidae > Myotis > Myotis brandtii. The sequence continues at coordinate 101,911 of NW_005355741.1, read as the reverse complement.
TTTGCCTATAAACAATGTTTCAAAGGAACAAAGGAGTGTGTGTGTGTGTGTGTGTGTGTGTGTGTGTGTGTGTGTGTTTATGTGTGTTAAATTCTGGGGAACACAGTAATATTATTATATAATTTTACTTCTTCTAGTTTGTTACTGTTCTGGAAAAATAGCCAACTAATAAAGTGCTTTAAAGTAAAATTTTAAAACTTCATTTAGAATGTAAAATTTCAAAATATAAGACCACATTCTAAATTAGTCATAGTATGCTAGAAAGCTTTGCAAAGCTTTAGACTTAGGAGTGGAGAATTACTTGCTATCATTTGAATTTATGATCAAAATATTCTGCATTAAATAACAACTGCAGAAATCATAAGTTATACATGCTTCTGATTGTGAAAATACAATCAGATGCTACTGGTTCTTTATTAATGTTGACTTTACAGATGACATGGTTTTCTGACAAATTCTAGTTGTCTGTACTATTATTGCCTATTCACCATAATGGATTTCTACTCCTCTTATTACAGCACATTTAGAAATATGTAGGGATGTAGGAGAACACTATTGCCACTGAGAACCTTGCAGTGTGATGGTTAGATTTAAATGGACTTTTATACAAATATAACTGGGTTTTTTTTGAGAACTTTCAGGGATAAGGAAGCATCTTACTTACAGAGAAACCCTCTATTATCCAACTGATCAGTCAGTTTTTTTTAAAAAAATGCATGTGTGGGAAATTGCAGATTGAAGTGTGCAAAGCATTTGTGTTTTAATTAAAATTTTGGAGGAAAAACTCATTCACATGAATTAATAGCAAGATTTTTAGCAGGTTGCATAAATGGTGACAAAATTTGCATCTTTGTATTCAAGAAGAGTATGGAGTTACTTGGTGAAGATAACTACATATGTTAAATCCTTTCAACATGTGTTATAAATATTAAAGATCTGTGGCTATTAAGTTACGTGAGAGCAAATGACTCATGAGCAATTACAAATACCTGTTCTGCTTCTACTTATCACTTATTTCTAAAAAAGTAGCATGGAAATTAAATGCAAGCATAACATAAAAGAGTCTAACTTCCTGTTAAATGATGCTTTATCATATAATGGGATATTACAGCCTAATTCAATGCAGGACTAAACCAACATTTGAAGAAAATGAGAATTCTTGAAGCCAAGAGCCTCAGTATTCAGAAATGCATGCTGTTTACAAGTCTCTCTAAAAAATGGTTTTCTTTTCTAATTGTTGCTAAGACTTCAGATTAAAATAGGTTTCACAGCCTGACTGGCATGGCTTAGTGGTTGAGCATTGATCTATGAACCAGGAGGTCATGGTTCGATTCTGATTAGGGTACATGCCGGGTTTTGGGCTTGATCCCCAATGAGAGGCATGCAGGAGGCAGCCAATCAGTGATTCTCTCTCATCATTGATTCTCTCTCTCTCTCTCTCTCTCTCTCTCCCTCTCCCTTCCTCTTTGAAATCAATAAAAATATTTTAAAAATAAATAAAAAAATGGGTTTTACAAACCTAGAAGTCAAAACAAGCAAGTAAATAGTGGCATAAAAATAACATCAACTTGTACAAAAACTATCTTATAGAGTTGATAAATCATATGAATCATATTTTATTAATCAAGTATATTCTTGGTAATTTTCATCTTTTGTCTTTTGAGGGGACCCCCTCACTTGTTTGCTTTTTGACATTTTTTAATCTGACATCGCCGAACAATGACTGTGCTTTATTCAATAGATTGTCAAAGAGCCACTGTCTGGTTCTTTGGACATCTGGATACTTTGTTACTAAGAAGTGAGGGTGCAGCAGCCACAGGGTCATAGAACCTTGGAAAAGGAAGATACTGCTCATTGAAGTCAAAGTCCTAAGATGCTCCCTGAGGAGCCTCAGAACTCCAGGCCTCCCAATAGGTCACTCAGCTCTAGTGGGTTTTACATTTTGGCCTTTCAACTCAGATGCTATTTGAGGGAAGGATTCAGTGATTAGAAGAAGACTGAAGACCTCCGAGTACAACCTGTCATTTTATAGGTAAAGAAATGATACCTGAAAGTTTAAGTTGACTAGGGAAGGGTATGAGATGCTAAAGGGCCGCATGCTTTTCAAGGTGTGCAACATGGGAGGTGAAACTGGAAAACTCTTCAAGAAGAGTAAAACTCATGCCTTTTATGACTTCCAAACATTTTTTTCTTAGTATCATGCTTGAGCTCTAGCAGGGACTAGATCACTCTCCAGAACACACAGCAAATGAGTGCTGTGATTAAGGAGGGGCTTCTGGTCATTTTGAATTTCCCTGTTCAGTACTGTTGGGGGAAAGCTAGAGCACACCATATTCGCAGTCCTCCTGGAGCAGGCGCAAATTGCCTCGTGTGAGGATGACAGGAGTATGGTCTCCATTGGTACTTGATAACTAAATGAATGGAGCAAAATTAAAAGACTGTGTAAGCGGTGGGGACTTTTCTCCCTTGTCTTTCCTCTACGCTTTGGGCTACTGCAAGGCAGTGATCCTGGGTAGGCATGTCTGCTTTTAAAACCTACATTTTTCCTCTGTCGAGCTTTCCTAAGGCTAGAAAGGGAGATAGCCTGCAGCTTGTGGGGGGTTTTATCCAGCCTTTTGACAACAGATCTGAAGCCTCGTTCTCTAATCAGCCGTATTGATCTCAGGCTGGCTGTTTTTTTGTTTTGTTTTGTTTTGTTTTTTTGTGTGTGTTTGTTTTATCTTATTTTTTTTTTCAATTCATTCCAAACCAAAGAAAAAAAGCAGTTACTGGCTGTTTTTTTTTTGTTTTTTTTTGTTTTTTTGTGTGTGTTTGTTTTATCTTATTTTTTTTTCAATTCATTCCAAACCAAAGAAAAAAGAAAGCAGTTACTTACTTAACTCTCTAAAAACCCCAGATTCATATTATCTGAACATGACAAGGATGGGACTGGATGATACCAATACTATCCCCTGTGCTCTGCGAATTTATTGCATATTTCAGAGAGTGCACACCTTAAAAGAAATAGTCCTTATTTGAGTTCCTTTCCAAAGGCAATGCTTTTTTGACTGGTTTGTGTTTGGGTCTATCTAACTGAAGATGTGGATGATGTTTCTTCATCCCTTCGTGGCTCAAATTCAGTACCTGGGACTAATTTCTGCTACTGCTCTCCTCCTCACCCATACAACTAGTGAATAACCGACTCCTGTCAATTCCATCATCAAAAGAGCATGGAAACCCTTCTATATCTCTCCATCACCTTTGCCATTACTTGATGCTAATCCATTTTTATCTTATTTTGTGTGGAGTTATCTCCACTGTGATAAATTCCTAATTGGCCTCCCTGTTTATTATCTCCTCATAAATCAATTTCTCACAAAACAGCCATCTTGATTAAATCATGTTAGTCTCCTACTTAAATTTCTTCAGTGGTTTCCCATCACGTAAGGAAAAAGTCCAAGTCCCTTGCCATGGTCTATTATAGGCCTCTGTGCTGTGAGGCCTGACCAGATCCTCGCACTGCATTTTGCTTCCTCTCTCCATCAATGACAACACTTCAACAAATCTGGTTTTCCCTGATGGCGTATACTCAGCTCCTTGACTTTGAGTTTTTCCCTGCCTCAGGGCCCTCTTACACACATCTGTAGGCTAGACTCTATTTTTGTCCTGCTCGAACTCTGAGCTATTACAGAGCTCAGCTTAACTTCCAATTTCTAGGTCTTTCCTGACCATTCAATCTAAAGTAAAATGCCACCCTTTTCTCCATTTTTTTCTTTTATAATATCCTGTTCTTTTTGCACTCATCAACATCTTAAACTTATTTATATGTTTACTTGTTTGCTTTGAACTTAAAGAATGCTGATCTCAAACTATTGATTAGATAATTATGTCCAATTAACTAACAGAGAAGGTATTTATGTATACAGGTATAGCTAAACAACTTATGCACAGTTACAGCTGTAGTAAATATCTTGTGGAAACAGCTAATTCTTCCTGTCTAGAGTATTGGTGAAATTCTTAGGAGTGAACAGAACAGGACCTAGGTCTAGATCGGGTCCTCTTCGTTGTCGCCTTGGAGCTTTGCCTCATCTGCTTCCAGATCTTGCTTCATCACAGATCAGAGCTCATGCCACCTCTAGCCATCAGTTAGACCCAGTCTCCGCCTGAATCAGAGCTGCTGTTGTCGCTGGTATAGAGCTCTCTGGCTTTTGGCTTCAGTTGTGCCAATATGAGTCTTTCAAATTCAGGAATCTCTGTTATGTGCCTGTTGTGCTGGACATTATGTTCTTGTTCCTAAATGTAAAAATTATACATTACGAAAATGTTAGAGGTGACACCCTCTGCTAGTGCCTTCTGCAAAATTCCTGTTGCCTATTAACTTTGCATTTCAGCCAATTACAGGAGGAAGGAAGGAATGTTGGACATAACAAATGAGAAATTAGAAAATGAGTATGAGGGCGCTAAAAATAAAGATCGATGTCCAAGTGGCACTTCTTGGGATGCTCACTTGCTTTCTTCCTGCTTAGCCTAAACAGAAGAGAGAGTCCTAGGGCTCGCTACAAATTTGTAGAGTTGGGTTCTTCTTTTTCCAGATCAAGGACCTTACTATAAAGCTTTTGATTGAGAAATTGACTATTTCCTTTTTTAATTAAAAAGTTATGTTTCAGCTAGCTGGCCCATATTAAATGCAAACATCATTTGGCCAACACTCTTCTCTTGCCTCATTGCTCTGTTGCCTATACAGAGGAGCTTCCTTATTATTCACATGTTGTCTTGTCTCTGTGAGTTGTCTTTAACATTGGGGAAGGGAAACATCCTTGCAAGATTTCCTCTCAGCATGAGCCATTTTGAGGACCTTCTATTATTTGTAAACTAGAGGCCCGGTGCACGAAATTTGTTCATGGGTGCAGTCCCTAGGCCTAGCCGGCGATTGAAGTGCGAACGTCTGGCATGTAAGGGCAGGTCCCAGCTGACCTCTGGGCCCTGGGCAGCACCTGGGCCCCTGGGCCCCCATGTACTTCCCTCTACCTGAGTCACGGTGCCTGAGTCCCCATGCGGAGATGCGGTGAGCGTGGACAGATGCCGTGGGCCAGGGCTCAGCGTGGGCCTCTGGGCCACCCAGTGGTGCCACACAGAAGCCAGATGGGCAGTGTGCTCTCTCCAAGGCTGGCCTTACAGACTGGCTCCTGCGCAAACCCACGAAAGAGGCTGCATGGGTGGAAGGTGGGCTCCTCGTGGGCACCTGGCACCTGAGTGTGGGGGCTTCCCTGGCACCTGAGCCCTGGCATCCCTGGGGAAGGCAGCAGGGGGAGTGAGAGCGAGCTTGGCAGACACCCCCCATTCTCATCCCACCTCCATCCCCGTCACCCCTGCCCCTAGGTAGCGGGCAAGAGGTTGCAGCCCTCTGCCTGGGCTCTGTGGGAGGTTGGTCACCGCCACCCACCCCCATTTCCTCATCCCAGCACAGGTGATCAGGGCCTGCTGGCCACTGGTTGCTTGCGGGACAATCAATTGGGGCCTGGCCCCCTGCCTGGCTCCCTCAGTGTCTGAGAGCCAGGCGGCGGCCCTGCCCTCCCCACTGTCGCCGCTGGTCACCATCTGCAGGACAATTAGCAGGGCGATTGGGCCCCTGCTTGCACCTACCTTGGCCTGGAGCCACCCGCTCACCTGTTCCACCATCCCGCTGCCGTCCTGCTCTCGTCAGGGCCCATAGGAGTCAGCAGCGCCTCCACTGCAGCCCACTGCCAGTGCCGCATCGCCGACACCCACCATGTTCCACACTGACCCCTGGTGGTCAGTGCACATCATAGCAAGTGGTCAAACCCCCGGTTGAACTCCTGGTTGAGGGGATAATTTGCATAGTAGGCTTTTATTATATAGGATGATTTCACAGAAGTTAAAACTTGAAATCATTGTGGATGTAGGGCATTGGAAATTGAGGAAGATTTACATGGATATTTTCACTGTCATTCCCTGAAATGCCTCTACAGGTTTGAGATATTTATTAAAGAAGAGAGAAAATAGATCAACCAATAAATAAATATTTATAAACAGAACCAATAAAGCTATTTTTTACTCTTTACTGGAGATGACTACTGTTAAGAAAAAACAAAAATAAATGAAAAGTTAGACCATTTACCATCAGGCCAGGAGGGGAGGGCAGTTGGGGGTGAGTAGGCTGGCGGGGGGGCAGTTGGGGGCGATCAGGCCAACGGGGGGCAGTTGGGGGCGAGCAGGCTGGCAGAGGGGGCAGTTGGGGGTGAGTAGGCTGGTGGGGGGGCAGTTGGGGGCAATTGAGCTAGCAGGGGAGGGCATTGGGAGCAATTGGACTAGCCGGGGAGGGCAGTTGGGGTCGATTTGGGGGCGATCAGGCTGGCAGGGGGGCAGTTGGGGGCAATTGAGCTAGCAGGGGAGGGCATTGGGAGCAATTGGACTAGCAGGGGAGGGCAGTTGGGGTCGATTGGGCCGGCAAGGGAGCAGTTAGGTGTCAATCAGGCTGGCAGGGGAGTGGTTAGGGGGTGATCAGGCTGGCAGGCAGAAGTGGTTAGGGGCAATTAGGCAGGCTGTCAGGCGAGTGGTTGGGAGCCAACAGTCCCGGATTGTGAGAGGGATGTCTGACTGCCAGTTTAGGCCTGTTCTCACAGGCAGTCGAAAATCCCCTGAGGGGTCCCAGATTGGAGAGGGTGCAGGCTGAGCTGAGGGACACCCCCCCCCCAGTGCACAAATTTTGTGCACTGGGTCTCTAGTATAAATCACTCACAAAATTATCTCTTCCATTTAATTTCCATACAATATGGAAAAAAACAGAGTTTATAAGACTGCCTGCCCCTGACTTCTTATTTTGAATTATAGGGATTAGGTGCTGGGTTAAGGGTTGCCATCTGAATTTTTGTTGAAAACCAAACCAAACAAAATAATAAAAAGAACCCTGGCATTACATCGATGGTAATCTTTGGGGAAAGTGACTCTCCTAATGTTGCCAGTGCTACTTCAATCTGTGGTGGGACCCTGAGCTCTGAACTGGATGGAAAAGTGCTCCTTTCAGATGTGTCATGAATATACTGGTTGCCCTTTAAATGGGCTGAACGGGAAGCTCTATGCAGGTACCAATGAGATCCCAAGTAGAGTTTTCCTGGGAAACTAGGCAGGAGACTAAACACCCTCAGAACAGTGATTCTCGAACACTGGCCAATGGACTCAGGCTGATCTGCGATGACATTTTCACTGGATTGCAGTGAAATGAGATAGTGTGTTCTTTTTACAGAATTATTCTTTATTGAGAAGCTCTGGATTTCCTACTTCCCTGGTGTTTATATAATATAATGATGATAGTGGCTGTATTTTTTTTCCCTTTCATTTAATATCTTCCTTGACAAAAAATAAAATAAAAATAATGGTAACTCTGTTTACTTTCTCACACTTTTGGGGACTTTTACTCGTTCAAAAAAAATCCCCAAGTCAAGGGAGCTCAAGATTAGGAGAATGTCAGCCTGCTGTATAATGGGTTTTCAGTTTATTATTCTTCTTGCTTAGCTTTTAGGGTGACATAATGATCATTACAATTGGTAACCCTGGCCTGATTTTTTCTGAGATTAGAAACTAGATACAGGGCGAGTTTAAAAGCTATTTAGCATTACCCAAAGCTTAAGAAAAAAAAATTGTGGTACAATTTGGCCAATATAGTTATGGCCTAAATTTTGTTAACAGAGGGCCACTGTCAGATTCTCGAAGTGTCTCATAAACAAATATCACATTTTATACTGGCACAGTTTGTTTGTTTGTACATTATTTATGCCTAACTCTGACAAGTGATAGAAACAAAGTGGAGGCTGCACCTTTACAAAACATGTTGCCCAGTTAACGGGAACGTTTTTGGTAGATTATATGCCAGAGCGAATCTGGGTTTCCATACCTTGTCAGCGTACCTCCCAGACTACGTCCTACCTGAACTCTGGCAGCCTTTGTTCAGGTAGCACAGGCCCAGCCTAGAGCAGGCTTCCTAAATCCATACCTTGTCAGCGTACCTCCCAGACTACGTCCTACATGAACTCTGGCAGCCCAGCCTAGAGCAGGCTTCCTAAACTGTGTGCATGAGCTCAGGCACTGTGCCCTGAACTACGTACTAAAATGGACTCTCAAACAGACATATTCATAAAATTACTGCGTATTTAGATGGAAGAGACTTTTGAGTTCCTAAAAGTCAGCATTATTCAAACTAACTTATATTGCAAGTTGCTAAACTATCTAAATTCTGTATAGTGTTTCCGGCTATGGCAGAGATGGGGGAAATGAGCATGTGGGCTGGAGGGAGTAAACTTGAATAAAAATTTTGCATCATTATTCTGACCCAACTCCATCTGCTTACCAAGACCTTGTTATTTTTCTAGAAGGCTCATTTTATTAAGCACGAACAGATCTTCTATTCTTTGATTATTTTATTCAACAATGAATTCTGTTTTAAAAATGTAATGTCTGCCTTTATTTTAAATGGAATTTAAAGACATATTATGCATTATGGTAATACTTTCTTAACAGTATCAAAAATAAGAAGCTACTTAAAATAGTTTCCTTTTATTAAGGATGATAGGCATGCAACTAATAATCAGATGTCTAAATATGTATTTGTTACTTACAGTCCTGGCTGCACATTAGCACCCATGGGGGATGTTTAAACCATCCTGATGCCTTGCGCCCACCTGTTTTGGGCCTGGGCCTGACACTTTTTAAAGCTCCCAGGTGATTCTAATAGCTCTGGAGAAATATATGTTCTATGGTAAGACGGGTGCTTCTGAAAAAGGTGACTCCCCAAAGAAAAGATTTGCTTACATATTATTTGTCATAAAATTTAGTTCCAAAGATTAAAGTTAAAATCTGTTTGTTCCTAAAGAGTGGGTTTCTGAGGGGAAAAGTAGAAAGAAGATATTTTTGAAGGGAATGTTAGTATTTTGTTTTCCCCCACATCCTTATAATATCCTCTGCATATATCGTCCCTTCATTTCCTTCCTTCCAGCGCTTCTAAAGCTGATTCTCACCTCCTACCACTGATAACCCTCAGCCAGGAGGGAGCCTATGTCTACCATTTTGAGTGGGCTTTAACATCCTTGCATATGCTCAATTAATTGAAACCTGAAATTTTTATTGAAATGCAAAAAAAAAAAAAAAAAAAAGGGCCAGAAGACATAGGAATAATGGGAGGAGAGAGTGTGGTAAGCGGGGGAGGATCTTACCCAAGGGAATGGAGGTATTTCAGGATCAGATTATGTATATACATATGTATTCCTTTATGCATATAGTACATGCATGTGCTATACAACGTATTTGTGTGTGTTGTATATATAAAGGACAGTGTAAACAATGTGTTATTTTCACTCCTCTCTGTGCTGCTCAAGATCAGGGATTGATTTATTATTGTGTGTCCTTAGCCTTGCCCAGTGGCTTGCATATTGGTGTTCAGTAGGTGTCTGTGGAATGAATGCATGTTACAAACAGGGAGGGAAGATAGGAGAAGGAAAGGAAGAAAGGTGCACTTGAGGTGGTAGTCAGCATGATGGGGCAGAGAGTGATTAGTTTTGTTTCCAGCTGTGCTTAGGTAGGAGACATGCTTGGCAGGGTCAGGAAAGTCGGGGACTGTTCAGCACAGACTGGCCCTTGGGTTTACATATATGAGGACTGTGTCTAGAAAGCCACAGCCTAGGATTCCTTGTGTCTCCAAAGAAGCCTCCTCATTCCTCCACAGGGCAGGCAAGGAAGGGGTGGGCAAGAGTGGAGAACAGAAATCTAGATCTAAACAGCTTCACTGGTTGTGGAAATAGCTGTTAGCCTCCCTCATGCCCCCCTGACTGGGGAATTGTGCTTCTGTATTTCTAGAGGTGTTTTCCCTAAGATCGCTGAGAAAGTAGGGCGGGAACGACTGGTTTGGAGAAGAAACAAGCTTTCTTCCTACACTGGCCTAAAGGGCAGCGAGATTTTGGGAGATCCTTGGTTTCCTCTGTCTAAGATTTAACATTCTGGGCTGCATTGTGGGGAGGAAAAGGAAAAGGAAAAGAATCATGATTCAGTTAATTTTCCCTGGAGTCATCTGTGCTTCTTATTTTACTTTTTCTTTTACTCCTCGTTCTCCTGCTGTTCCTCCTGTTGTATATAAAACCTTAACTGGATAGATTATATTTCTTAACAAGAGAGCAACTGAGTCTGGTTGCAGAGTTTTAAAGTTATCTATAATTTTATGCATTCTTATGTTTTATTGGCATGGTTTTATATGTTTTTTTGTATTTTTTAGTTTTATAATTTGACTTCTATTTTTTGTTTTAAAATAATTCAGTATATTTTTGTATGTGTGTGTGTGGGCAGGGGTGGGTGTATACAGATACATTTTACATTTTTTTTTAATCCAAGAGTACTGTCAAATGTTCTTTGTGAAAAAGTCATCATGTTTTCCTTCCATAAGGTCATTAACATTTTGTTTTAATGTTAAGAATGTTTCCTTGCCACAATTAAATATTCTAAGTTACCTGTGCTGGTTATCCTATGAGGGCCCTTCCAGGCCACTCTCCCCTGGAGGCTCATGGTAAGCCCTGTCCCTGCCTTCTGGTTGGTCTCTGTGACAAGCTGACAATAGCCCTGGCCGGTTTGGCTCAGTGGATAGAGTGTCTGGCCCGAGGACTGAAGGGTCCCAGGTTTGACTCTGGTCACGGACACATACCTTGATTGCAGGCTCATTTGGGTGCATGTGGGAGGCAACCTATGGATGTGTCTCTCTCACATTGATGTTTCTCTTTCTCTATGGCTCTCCCCCTCCCTTCCACTCTCTCTGAAAATCAATGCGAAAATATCCTCAGGTGAGGATAGAAAAACAAACAAACAAAACTGGCAACAATAAGGTGGACCAGAGGTTGGGGGAGAGCGGTCAGGGTATTTGCTGCCCCAGCTCCCTCCCAGGTGAGTGGTTGCGGGGTGGCTGTGGGCCTCCAGCAAAGCCACAGCCCTGTCTAATGAGTGGTCCTTGGCTCTCGCCTCTTTCTGGGCGTCCTCTTTCTCTTCGGGCCTCAGGGTGTACCAGCTCTGCTATCACTGGCCCCGGTGCACCCCATCCCAGAGTACTTTCCCTCCCTGCATTTTATGATCTGTCCTTTCATTAAACTCTTTTCAGTCTCCAAGCTTGAGGGATTCAGGTGCTTGGACCGTGGCCCTGCCTGATTCACCACCTGAGGGCATGCGTCCCAGGCCCCACTCGGTGGTCAAGGTATAGAGCACTAAATGCCCCTTTTCATCCCTGGTTGTTTGGAGACAAATCTGTTGCTTGCTTTTGGTCTGTCATGCTTCCTTTTTCTCCAGAGAGGAATTTTATACTTTTAGTTCCTCTTCAAGTTGTCCCAACTAAAAGTGTTTAAATAGCAACACATTTCCAGGAACATGGAGACCATCAAGGAATGTACACATTCTCAGACCTGGCCTGGTGTGGGCTTCCAGGTGTCTTAGGAGGATGGGTTACAGTCTGAGGGTCTGGCTTTACCTTGAAAGTAGACATACGTACGTTGTTTTTAATCTGCTTTGTATTCTCGGAAATCATGAAAGTATCTGAAATTAAGGGAAAAACATTTTTCATTTTAGCAAGTCACTAAAAGTAGTTTCTTCTCATTTATTAAATATGGGCTCAGAATAACAATTTGCTATATCTGTCCTCTCAAATATGGATAGATCTATGATTTGCTTTTTATCTGTTACTTTGAATAATTTTGCATGCCTGTATATCATCCCGGTGCAAGTTATTCACATTTTTTTCTGTGAGCTCTATTTAGATTGATTTTATCAATCTTTAAAACACACACAATAAAATCAATTAAACATAAAATTTCATATTTAGTTAATGGAAATCGAGTACTTTATTCAGACATTGTATCTTCATTGTACTTAAAGACTTAAAATTATGTGTAGTGAAAGCCTGGGAATAAATGTTATCTTTTAATCTGTTGTGAGAGATATGGAGCATGTTGACAGATGAAAAAAAGTAGGGACTATTTTATAAACCTCCAATCATCAAAAAAGTGACATGTTTGAGTCAATCAATTTAAGAGGTTACCGGTCCACTGATGAAACCATTTGAAGAAAATGTGCTGTTTGATGTTACAGAAGCCAAAAGCTGAATAAATATGTCATCTGTTTTTCATTTTAATTCACTATTTCAGAAGTATTTACTGTGTGTTAAGAAGTCTTTTTACCCTTTCAAATCTTCTGGACAACGTGGAAAAATTCAGAACATTTAAACATGTATCTTTAAAAGCACATTCTCAGCTGAGTTATCTTGTTCATAAATGATATTAAAACATTATAGATGAACTTTTTAACGTGGGTAGGAAAACTGTCATTTTACTATTTAGCTGCTTACTTTTAAATAGAATCTACAAAAATAGGAAAGACAAAGACTTTTAGTTCAGAAAAAAAATTACATGAACTTATGAAGTTTTTAGAAATTGTACATTATAAAGCTGAAAAGTATTTTTTGGTTGGAACAAGGGTATCTGGGAGCATGTTACCTTAAAAAAAACACACATATTTTCAAAAGACAAGCGCTGTTTTCAGAAACTAGATTATTTAGTACTGTGGCCCAGGAGAAAATGTGACTATTACGAGTAAGCATAGATTCTCCTAATTCAATTCTCCCTCCACCCCCTATTCTCCCCTTGCAATTAATAGCCAATTACTGTTTTTCCTTTTCTTCTTATTTTTTTTTAACCTCTCTCTTGTCTACAGAGTTGCTTTTTAAAAAGATCCCTCTCTTCCCTCCAGACACTCCTCTCCCCCTCTGCTTTCTGCCCTCTCACCCCGGGCCACTCCCGGAAGCCTGCATCCATCCTGCCCTACCTCTTGACAATGCTAATTTCCTTCTCTCAGTTTGGCTACTAAATCTTACACTCTGCCATAAACAGGCTACTTGCATATGATACCTCTGTGTATCCATCATGCATAGCCAAAACCGCGCTAAATACTACCCTCCCCAATTCACTGATTTCTAGTCAGATGCAGGCAGGGAGGGACATATCAATGCCTTACTTTAAAGCGATTGTCTTCTACTGGTTTTCATTAAAGGGGCAGGAGAATTAAATACAAAATGTAACAACCCTCAGGTTTTTCCCGAGTTAGTTTCTAAGAGTGAGTGTGTTTACCCAGCCACGCTCACGCAGCAGAGATAGGACATGGTGGGGGGAAGCGACAGGGGTGTTGAAAGTCCCCAAACGGGATCCTGTAATTTCTAGAAAAGAAATAGTTCTGCAGACAGGAGACATGATTGCATAGCCTTAATTAACAGTTCAAAGAATTGGGGAGGACTTATCATGGGAGGATGCATGTTTCTCGTTCTTTAATGAGTAAATGACCCATTCGAGCACATGAGTGCATATCAGAAGCACATGGCGATGAAGAAGCGCGCTGGTGGTAGACCTGATCAAAGTTTTCCAAAACTGACTCCTAGTATTTGATGAAGAAGATTAACATGGAGACAATTTACCAAACAAATACAGCATAAAGAGCCCAGAGACCTTCTAAGGGACTCCCAGGCTCCAGCGTGCCCACATAAAGAATATCATTAAACAGAAAGAAAACGAAGGCAAGGATGGATATCTAGGGTCTGAGTTGGGAGAGTAATTGAACCACCGATTGATGATTTTTTTTGGTTCTATTTTTAATATCTACACCAGAAGTTGTTTTCCGTTTTTAAAAGCAAACAAAGCAGTGCGTTTGACCTGGGTTCTAACTGGGTACGTCTTGCAAGTGTTCTAAAAGATGTCTGGACCAGAATTGGTTAATTAGTGCTTTGTGTTGCACAGTGTTACATATGACCTAACCAGAGATAAAAAGATTTAAAGGTCTCTTGTAACCCTGCAATGCCATTTGTAACACAAAAATAACCCCCTTTCATTGCTGGCATGCCACTGTAGCATGCAGGTTATTTTTTCCTTCACTGCAATAAGGGCAGCTTTCGCATCAGAAGAATTCTTGGCAAATTAATGCGCTACCTCTTGGGCTAATTAAATTAGAAAGGATCAAAAATACAGAGCGGCTTTTGTGGTGGACACAATGTCGTGCTTCATGCATCTTGCTCAGAGAGGAATTTCTGCCATTTAGCCCCCTTTTGCCTCTAGCAGTGTTCTGGACTCTCTAACACAGTCAAGTTCCTAATTTGCCTCAATGAGAGAGAATTATTAACTGATAATAAGAAAAGGAGCATTCACAGCTCCAGGCTGGGCTGTGTGGAAAAGGGTGATCTACCCAGCACCTGAAGCACATGCAATTTTTATTAATGCCTGCCTAAAACAATGCATTCAGGAGTAAAATTGCTGTGCAGATGACAAAAACAATTATGCCTTTGATTCGTTCATTCTAAAAATGTGAACTGCTTCAGCTCAAATCTAACCAGATTAAACAACTAACGCGGTCGCTCACCTCTCTTTAAATCCAGTTTAGACTGCAGCAAGTGTGTTTTATGTCGAGAAGTTGCCACCGCCACTTAAACTGATTGTTCCTACTGAAATTGCTGAGTGCACAAGTGATTTTGACAATAATTAATACTGTTCTCTCAGTATTGTGGTCCTTTGTTTGGAAGATGACACTGATGATGGTGTTGCTATCTTTATGGGCATTAATCCCAGAAAGAGATACGTACCCTCCTGCAATCAATCCTTGCATGACTACGGGCTTCCGTAGACTTTCTGTGATTTGTTGCATTTATAGAGTCTTTGTTTGCAGGTCTGTCTCCCTGCCTGTTGGGTATCATGGTAGTTTTGGTCAAAATAAGATACCTTCATTTCTACTGCCTGCAACATCATCGATGGCCTATTGCTTCCCAGAGATTGTTATTCACAACAACCACGTTTCTATAGTTGATGTTTCTTCTGCTGTTCTGATGAGGGTGACTATGCATTAGTGAACTTTGCTGTCTTCCATTTGTCCACAGTTAGCAGAGCTGAGACTAGCCTACTTACGTAACAGTGTTAAATTGAGTGTGTGTCTTTGTATGTGAACAATGAATGTAAGTGTGTTTGCAAAAAAAGATTGAAAAAAAAATGTGCTGCTAGTTGTGCCATGACCATACTTATTCTTATGTAGATCCTTGGCGTGGTCATAATTTCTGTTGGTTACAAAAATTTGTCAAAATGAAAAACAGTCTCTTTATGCTGTTGTTTTGTATGTGTGTTTTAATTCGCTTTTGACCCTCCTTCTAATGTAATAGACCTTAATGATTGCTTTTGGATATTCCGTTAGGGTTTTTGACTTTTTTAAAAAATATATATTTTATTGATTTTCCACAGAGAGGAAGGGAGAGGGATAGAGAGTTAGAAACATCGATGAGAGAGAAACATCGATCAGCTGCTTCTTGCACACCTCCTACTGGGGATGTGCTCGCAACCAAGGTACATGCCCTTAGCAGGAATCGAACCTGCGCCCCTTCAGTCCGCAGGCCGACGCTCTATCCACTGAGCCAAACCTGCCAGGGCTTGACTTTTTATAGTATATGCAAATGTATGTCTTTGACTGATTCAATACTGCCAAAGTGAATTGCTGTCTTTAAATTATCAACAAAAATTCCCTTCCCAGTGTGAAACTTGGTCTAGTCCCCAATTCACCAGTGAAAAACTCAAGGGCTCCTGGTAACATATGCAATGTGTCAGACTGATGATTTTTCTGAAAGCCAGAGAACATTCAAATGTCATTTTCAAAATTTCCTTTTTGAATTTTAAAATATAATAGGTAATCAATTTGTTCTGTTGGAATCTGTCACCCTTTTAATCATTCCTTGAGTGCTACAAAATTGCTCAAAAATAAGATTATCTATTTTGATCTCGGTGGTTATTCAACTATGTAGCAGTAACCTTAAAAATTTGAACTTCTTTTATTATATTTAATTTATACTTCTTTATTTTATTTGTTTATTTATTTAAAAGTTATGATGTGTTTTTTTCTGGAATTTTCCTTTTAATATTTTCTGAGTGGTGGTAAAAGTTTTTATCCATATTTTTCTTTACTCAAAAGGAAGAATTTGCCCTGACCATTGGCTCAGTGATTGGAGTGTCAGCATTCACACCCAAGGGCCATGGGTTCAAGTCTGGGTCAAGGGTGTGTACCTGGGTTGTAGGTTCGATCCCTGGCCTTAGGTTAGGGAGCTTGGAGGAGGCAACTAATCGATGTGTCTCTTTCATATAGATGTCTCTTTTTTTTCCTTCTCTCTCTCCCTCCCTTGCTCCCTCCCTCTTTTCCACTCTCTCTTAAAATCAATCAATCAATCAATCAATCAATCCATCCCTGGGGAGGATTAACAGAAAAAAAAAAGGAAGACTTTGGACAGTATTTGTATTTTAACTAACCTAACAAACAGACTGAAGCCGGGTGGCCCAGGCTGGCTCTGGGGGCTCCATGCAAAGCAGCAGGACCAAAGAAATTGGCTGTAAAATCCAAGGAGCTTCAGAGATAACCCAAAGCCAGCTCTGATGTGAGACGAAGGTGAGTGCTCATGAAAAGAGAGCCTGGAAGGGCACCTGGGCCCAGCCTTGAGCACAGCGAGCAGCTGGGAGCAGGTGTCCATGCCTCCTGGATTGTGAAGAGGGAGCTATACTTATGCCTTGCCTATGACAATAATAGTCATGTAGTCATGACACTTGTACTGAGCTTACTGTTCTAATTCTCACAAAAGCCTAGGGAGTAAGTTCTATTATTGTCCCCATTTTGCAGATAATGAAATTAACACCTTGCCCAAGGGCTCATATCTCATAATAGCCAGCACCGCACCAAGGTCTGAGGCCAGTGCAGCCAGGTGCTAAGTCTGCCCTGAGACTTCCTCAGTGGTCACAGATCTTGAGGTGTCATTGACTTGCTGCATGGGAGTCAGGCCCTCAGCAAACTGCCCCATGTGTCCATGGAGAATGTTGTGTGGGCCCCGAGCTGAATCTGTCCTTGGGGGCTATGGGTGCCCCAACAAACAACTAGAGGGTAAAGGCAGGGACGGGGTTGGAGTCACCAACTCTGGCTTTGCCCATCAGAGTCAGTCAGTCTCATCGGCTGAATGCTGGCTCATCCTCTCCTCACCTGGGCAGTTTTCCTGGCCTCTGGGGTCGTGGGGGGAGGGTGGTGGTGGTGGTGCTGGTGGTTAGGAGCTTGCAGAACCGCCTTCACGATGGCACATCTCAGGTGGAGCATGCGCACCGAGGCTTTTTCCCTGATGGAACTATTTGCCTCCACCATCAAAGCAGATGCTTCATGCCTCCCAGAAAAGAGCAGAGAGTCTGGGGAAAAGGAGTTGGGTCTTCTAGAGTCTGGACGAGACTAGTGGGACGGTAACAAGCAGGAAGGGGCCTTTCACTGCAGGCTCACAAGTTCCACGGGGCAACTTTGCCCTCCACATGAGGTGCAGTGGTTGGCAAAGGCAGCCACCAGGTGGGCACTGGGCGGTGGCCCAGGGAAGCACACCCAACAATCAGTCCCACCCTATAGGAAGATCATTCCTCCTCTTTAAATAGTCACCTACTTAAGTTTTCTCAGATTTTTCAATCTCACACTCAAAACATTTTCTCTTTTATCCCTATATAATTCATGGATTTAAAAGATTGGTGATTATTATGTACTAAAAACCCTTCGTTTCATCTCTGTAATTTTTATACATGATCTTTTAATTACTCAAGGATTGATATCATGTAGTATGTTTTCTTTTATTGCCCATTAGCATACTCTAAGTATTCAATACACTTTTTGTTTGCCAATTGATTACTTGAATGGGTACCAAGGATCATTTCTATTGGCAATGTTAAATGATTGTGTAATAAACAATATATAGGGAGTCTTAGTTGCATAGCTAGAAACTAATTTTTAAAGCTGGGATATGAGGAGAAAATTGTAGTAGACAAAACTACCTTGGGAATTCTTCCTTAGGCAGCTGCCATATTGGAGACCAAAGGATTCTATTTCTTTAACAGTGGTTCTCAACCTGTG
The DNA here is from genome assembly GCF_000412655.1 of Myotis brandtii. NCBI lineage: Eukaryota > Metazoa > Chordata > Mammalia > Chiroptera > Vespertilionidae > Myotis > Myotis brandtii. The sequence goes on along the minus strand of NW_005355741.1, from coordinate 83,956 downwards.
GGTCGCGACCCCTTTGGTGGTCGAACAACCCTTTCACAGGGGTCGCCTAAGACCATCCTGCATATCAGATATTTACATTGCGATTCATAACAATAGCAACATTACAGTTATGAAGTAGCAACGAAAATAATTTTATGGTTGGGTCACAACATGAGGAACTGTATTTAAAGGGCCAGAGGTTGAGAACCACTGCCTTAGTAAGTCCAAAACCAGCAAGGTTTTCCGCCAGTACTGGAATAGAGAATTATTTTTACTTTTTGCTTGAACACACATGAAGTAGTTGGCTTGAATATAGGTTTTCTATTGTAGAAAATAATGTTTGTCCGAGTCACCCTCTAGCTGGAAATTGTGTCATATATGAAGGCGTGAGGACTGGGATCAGCTAAATAAAGAATGGCTTCATGTCTCTCATTTCATGTGCATTCTGTGGTAATAGCTGGCAGACCTGCCTTGATGCATAAAATGATTCTTCCCATTTATTTACTTATCTTTATGGCCAACTTACATATAGCTGTGATTATATTACTTATATGTACATTATAATGTAACTCCATTGTGCAAGTTCTCTCTTGTTCCAGAAAAAACGCTCCATGCCACATTTTGCAGATGTGTTCAGTGCATGAACCTGGGTTGTAAATGCAGTCTCAGGGCTCTTAGTTGATGTTGCACGTACTCTGCATTCTTTTGTCTTCATTATGACTAATTTCACGTGGTGGTCAAGCTACCTTCGATGTATAACACTTCATATGAAAAGTATGTCACTCTCCTAAATTCCAGTATTGTCAAGAGTGTGCAGTTCAGAGAGATGGATATCTGCCAGGTCCCAAAATTTTTTTTTTCATAAAATGTCTCACTAATCTCAAGGAGTCTTGTAGACTTTTCTTGTTGTTCTGCAAGATAAACAAACAAAACAAACAAAACAGGTATGTGCTCCAACTCCTAGCTTCATGGTGAACTTTCCAATGTTGCTGTTACTGTTTGCCTTAATTCTCACAAGAACCTGTCATCCTAAAAGTTTGAAAAAGACTCAGGGGCAGGGGGGTCATACATGCTTCCTAGAAGATCCCTTAACATTAGGCAAGAGATTTCAGGTGTTGGATTTGCAGGACTTTATAGCAGTTTCTACCTTGGAAATTATCTCCACTAATTTAGGGTTGGCTAAACATAAGAGGACATTGACAATAGTCTCAGAACAAACTATTCAGTACTTAAAAAAAAGGATTTTTAAAATCGAACATATTTTAAATAAGTTAAAATTTATCTGCAGCTTCTTATCTTCGCATAGTGATTGCATGTAGAACACATACACTTTTGTACAGACACTTTTAACAATGGAATGCACATTCTTTCATAAACTTTAATGTTAGGTAGGTGGACTGTATAAAAGATGCCAATTACTTTCTAACTGACAGTCGTAACATCTTAAAGTAGTTCTATAATCTTTGCTTGATCTTCTCCACTTTTAAGCTCTTATTTTTTCTGAACATATATATTGGACCTAGAGAAACAGAACACGCCTATTTTCCTTCTAGTATATGAGAGTGCCGTGTTTGAAAATATCATCTGTATGTGCTTTACTTTTATTTCAACCATACGTGCTTTTATAAGTATTTGAAAAGAAAATATTTTAAAGGTTTGAAATAGAGAGAAGGGAATATATGTGAGTTTCAGCAGCCCCAGGGTAACAGTATCTCACCCCCTAATGATTCAGATGGAGTTTATGTGTCTATTTATACTGTCATTTAGATGGGGAGTAGGGGGGATAGAGAAAGAAAGTGTAAGGCATATTCCTAAATGCCAGTGATTTCTGAAAAAAAAAAAGGAAAGAAAAAAAGAACACCCTGAACATTATCCTTATTTAATTAGGAGCAATCGTTACATAATTATTCACATTAATTTGGTTTCCTACAACAGTCTTACAATCATTGTCACTTCCTCTTTTTCTTCCTCTTTGTTCTAAAAGAAAGGAGCAGTGTTATTTATTGTTTGAAAGGGAGATGGTGAGGCTTTATTTCCTGGTGAAATTTATATGAAAATATCCACATTTGATGTGACTCCTGAGATTACATCGTGTCTGATTGTCCTGCATGATTGTGTACCTTTCTGTAATTATTCCACACTTAGGTAAGTTACAGTGTCTTTAAAGAAGCCAGTGAATTTGAACTCAGATCTCTCTCATAAATGTAGGATTTAGATCATCAGAGTCTAGTTTCTGACTTGGAGGGAATACGTGAAGCACCTAAGCACTATGACAATATAAGACCAAAATTGTTACAGTGTCAGCACGGCTAGGGAAGCCAGAACTATTATAAATGAGCAAAGGGTGGTATGAATGGCTGAAATACAATTAAATCAACATACCAATGAGGTGTTTTTTACCCATATTACTTATCCACACAGTTTCCTTAGAAAATTAGCTTTCTAAGAGATGGTAAAGAAAATAAAACAGTTGTCTTTATTTCTAGATGTCTTTTTAAAAAATATGTTTTTATTGATTTCAGAGAGGAAAGGAGAGGGAGAGAGAGAAACATCAATAATGAGAATCATTGATCGGCTGCCTCCTGCACGCCCCCTGCTGGCGATTGAGCCCACAACCTGGGCCTGTCAAACCATGATCTCCTGGTTCATAGGTCAATGCTCAACCACTGAGCCATGCTGGCTGGGCTATTTCTATATATTTTGATAAAATCCAGAAAATAATCACACTAACATGTACATAAATTACTTTCCCCCCATAATCACAAAACTGAAAGGGCAGGTGAGTCTGTACAGATTCTCAGAGGTCATCTGAGAATGTGTATGTGTGTGTGTGTGTGTGTGCACGCATGTGTATGTAAAAGTGAGATACCTAAAGGGTAAAAGGAACAAAAGTTGGGGAAATTATTTGAAAAAGTATTAGTTTTACAATGTAGGGGCAAGAATAAATTAAAGCAGATGCACATTGGAAAGTTTCCTTTCTACTTTTACCCACACATCCATTTCTTTGCCTTTTGCAATTAAATAGAAAAAGAAGGAGAAAACTATTTCCAGGTGTCTTCACTCAGTCTCACAGTTTCAGAAATAGCGATACCCGACTTTACTATTGACAGGGGACAGAGAAAGAGACTATCATCTCTTCTGATCCTCTGCTACAAATATAGCTACAAAATGATATAAAATAGTTCTTTTGAGTTCCAGATTTGTGACTAGAAAAAATTGGGTATTTCTTTCTTTTTCTCTTTGCTTGAAAATCAAGTCCACCCTGTCTCGACCACATAAATAGAACAATTTTCCTCTGTGAACTGCTTGATGAGGCTGTGGCCAGATTCATATAAATGTCATAAAAACAGAGCACAGAATGGATTATTTTATGATTAAGATCTGTATGGATCTTTGTATGAATGCAACGTGCTTTGGCAGGGCTCTGCTGCACGCACACTGGTTTTAGTGTGTGTGGTGGAAAAAATGGCCTGCCGCACTGTCACTTTAATATCTTTCTGAAAAGGAACAAAAATCACTGGGTTCCACCAAAGGTTACAGCCATCGTACAGAGGCTTGGTCTGCTAACCAGTACAGCGTGCGTCCTATTTCTCATGGTGATACTAACGAGAGTCAGATTCCAGAAATTGCCACAATAGTTCTTAGCACTCCGTCATTAAATGACACGTTGGCATCTAATTGTAATTGCAAGGTGAAACTTTCCTGTTCTCTAATTCACGTACTGAGATTTAATTTTCTTTCCATATCTTTGATTGTTGAACCGAAATCTTTCTCTCTTCAGTTCAGGTATTTTTTTTTTTGGAGGGCGGGGAGGGAGAGGCTTCCTTCAGATTTATTTTTTCTGAAACATCAGACAAGCTGCAGTCAGCACCTGGATGGCAAGACGGCCCTTTAATAAAGAATTGTGGTTTAGGAATTTCAACCAAAGGATTAATGCGTTAAAGTGAATAATAGCATCCAGGCAGTAGCAAAGATGATGATCAGAGATGGTGAAAGCGAGATTATTGATCATCTGGCTCTATCAGTCACAAACAGGGAGGAGGAAAACAAAAGAGAGGGAAAGGAGATTAAAGAAACAAAATATAGCGTAGTAATGCCAGTTGATTCTGTTGCTAATTATAAATCCTTGGCAAGATGCCTCTGGTCATACAGTAACACTCCCCTTCTCTGGTGGTCAGATTTCCAGCAATCTTTACCACTCACAACACCACCGAGATCCTGGAATTGTATCTTTCAAAGCTTTGACTATGTAAGAGCAACTTTCTTTGCTGAAGATGTGCAGCTTTCTCCTGGAAAATATATTGAATTAATTTCATGTATACATTTTAGATGGCTTATGTAACATACTTGGTCGCCTGGGTTTATTTAAGCTACTTGAAGTTATTCCCCAGGTTATAAGGAGGGTGGTGATACGGAGGGGGGGAAGATGTGCTATTTAGCAGACCAAGAAATAATGCACATGAATAGCCATTGTTTGCTAGACAACAGTAAGTACTTGAAGAGAGAAACCACTGAATTGCCTTGATTTATAAGAGGAAAGGAGAACCCTTTGCTGTGGAACCCCAGGCAGTCTTCATGGAGAGAGGACATTGGTATTGGGCCTAGTGGGATATGTAGGATTTACAAGCTAGGAGCGGGAAGATGGGCGTTCGGGAAGACGTGGAGTAAGAAGAGGAAGTCAGGGAAATCTGGAGTCATTAATGAGGTGCTGAGACCAGCTCAATTTAGTTGAAAGATAAGGTGACTCTATGAGAGTTGTAGAAACTGAGGTTAAAATGACAAGCAAGGACCAGGGTATGGAGATTTTTAAGCGTCAAACTAATGCATTGTGAATAACAGCATCCTGGCAGCAGCAAAGATGATGGTGAAAGAGATTACTGAACATGTGGCTCTATCAGTCACAAACAGTGAGGACTGAAGCAAAAGAAAGTTCATTGTAGGTGATTGGGGGCTACTTAAAGTGTTCAATCAGGAGTGATACAATAGCAGAGTTGTGCTATAGAAGGTGGGGGGGGGTGTCAAAGAAGGTACCCAGACTTCTGGCTTGTTTGATTCTATAAGGGGTGGTCTTATTACCAACAAGGGGACACAACAGGACAAGCATACTGGGGGAGTGGAGACAGTAGCATATTTTGTATGGGAAATGTAGTGTTAAGTTTAGGAGCATCTGCAGATGGCTAGACTGCTGTGGGAAGGGAAGTCACAAGGCAGGAAAGCTGGAGAGAGATTTGAAGTCAACTAAGCAGAGGAAAAGGCAATTCAAATTAAAGGTTATTATTCAGTGATGCAGTGGGGTTATTAAGGAACTGGGGTAAAGAATGAGGACTAAGCCAGATCTTAGAATCCACATTAATGGGAGAACAGTAGTGGAGGAGTCTGAACATAGACTGCAGCATTGTGGACAGTGGCAAATAAAGGGCTAAGAGGAAGTGGAAAAAGAATTGACACACTGATTATCAGTGATAATCCAGGCCTGGATATACTCAATATTATTTAATCTTCTCAGGTATTAGATGTATATTCTTAGAAGAAATTGATGTTCAGAGAGGTTAGGTAATGTGCCCAAAGTTTCACAGCTGGCAAACATCTGAGCTGCAATTTGTGCTTAGGTCTGTTCAGCTCCAAAGTCCATGCTTCTGCACTATTCAGTGATGCCAAAATGTTGAAGCATGTAGGAGAAGAGAAAGGGCCATTTGATTTATTGACCTTTAGTGGAGTTGTGAGAGCAGACGCCATATTTTAAAAGGCTAAGAAACTTGTGGATGATGGATTCAATTGAGTTGATGTACTATTTATTAGGCATCTGCTATGTAATGAGGAACTGTTCTAGCTGCTGCAGATACAAAGATCAACAGAACCTCATTTTTGCTCTCAAGGAGCTTGGGTCTGGAAGGAGCAAAACACACATCTACATTATTTTAATACAATACATCATCTGTTTTGAGAGCACCATTTATCTTTTCATAAAAGTAGAATGAAAGTTTAACAAAAAGCGAAATGAAGGGTTTTTTTTTCTCTGTAAAATAATGTACCTGTGAAAATGGATGTAGAGTAAGTAGAGGACCCAGTAGTGAAGAAGTTATTGAAAATGTTAAAACAAGAGCAGATAAGAAGTGGGTGGCTCATCGAATGGGTGGGTGTAGCAGTCTTGAAAAAAAAAAAGGAATATCTGATATTACCCATAGATATATTTAACAGATGCCCATTACTATCTTATGCATACTTTCTGGAAAAAAAACTAGGCAGGGGAACATTAACCTAATGTTTGGTGTGTGATTAATATTACTTGCTAGGCAGTCTGCCCTATCACCTCTGGCCACCTTTGGCTCTCCATTTGTAGAGGAAATAATCCAAGAACAAGGTAGAGAAAGTCTTTTTCATGTATTTGCACCCAGGGAATGCAAACTGAAAGCTACAATTGGGCAGATAGAAGAGTCTGAAGACGATAATGTAATTTTCAAATTCTGACTTATTTTCAAACAAACAGATTCGTAAGTTGTATAAGAAAAAGTTCATTTTTGTTTAGTCACAACTGTTCTCATTTTAAGGGGTAAGTAATTTAAGTACATTTTAATACTGTCATTAGAGACTACAAGAGCTGTGTTCCCCCCAAAAAAGCACCTGTGTTCCTCTTCAGACTTGTGAGAGAAAAAGCAAACTTTTGTGTTCTACTAAAATAACTTTGGCAAACTGATATGTCATCTCATTGTTTAAGGGCTGCAGAAGTAATCAGAAATCTTGCCTTCATAATGTTTTCTATAACTGTTCTTCCTAAATTGTGTTGTACTTTCCTCTATTTACCTATATAATTGCAGTTTTTAAAATAAGATTCAGGCTATGGTCTGTGATTTTCCAGTCTATCTATCCATCTCTCTCCCCCCTCTCCCTCTCATTTTTATTATTTTTTTATGCATAACCATTTCATATTAGCATCTCTGATTTTGAAGCTATTCAAGAATGAGTTTTTTTTTTTCTAGAGCAATAAATGCTGTTAGGTGCTTAAAATGGAAAGATAGGCATACAACTCATTAATACTCCAGTACTAATAGAAAGGCACCTAAAAAGAATGACTTGTGTTTGCTAATTTGTGACACATCCAATATTAAACAAATAATTTCTGCTTCTCGTTGTAGTTTTTATTAGTTCGATTCTAACAACATTGTAAAAAGTTTATTTTAAATCACACAATGATAGTCATGTGATCAATACCAATAAACACAGGTTTGTCAACTTACTAGAAATGATAATGACTTTATTAAGAACTCCATTAAAGGGAGTAACCTTTTGACTGGATGAGTCTAGTTTAGTTGTTCAACTTGTATTAGCAGTACTAGGACTCCAGGACCAGAGATTCACGCATGGAATTGAGATAAAGCGTCCATAATCAGGTGTCAGGAGAAACATCTGCTATTTTGAGGAAATGTAACAATGTCTTTATTAATCCGCTATTTTATGAAGAGTATAATGTTTGCTCATTAATGTCATCGTCTCTCTTTACCACCTACAGCATATTAGCAAAATCAACCAATGCCATATAAAATTGCTTCTGGAAATATGGAAAAAAGAGATTAAGAGTCCAACACTGATTTTTAAAAGCAACAATAATCTAACAATGAATTCCAAAATTGTAATGACCATTTTTTTTATTTTTGAAAAATGTATACTTTATAACCTTTTCTATTTCGAACGCTGATAGGTTAGATCCCCTCTACCCCGCCAAAAATGACCCATAACCCACAAGTTATATATTTTGAAACTCAAATAATGCTATTGGCCTTTTTTACTGACTCATACAACTGTGGTCCATTCACATTTACTAGTATATCCTGGTCTTATAATGCTATACTATAACTCAATAAAGTGCTATAATAATCTGCAAGTTTTTACCAAATAGTAGTTGTCTTCATTCCTTTCTTCTTGCTTTCAGTGTTGCTTATCTAAATTGGAGATATTTTCCTCTTCAGTTTTCCAGTTATCGTCATAGTCTTCTCAAATTACCTCCTTTTTACTTAATTTTTTTCCTATTTTTCTTACCTATGTGCTCATGTTTCTTAATGCGGTTTTATTTATAACACTATAATAATGGCATACATTCATATTAAGTGAGGCAATTTTCAAGGTGTGGATTCAAGAGACTACTCATTGAAAAAAATCACACACTTACCATTGTGTTGGTTGCTGGTGACATTTTCCTTACTCCTATTGTTTATAAGTATCTATTGCCAGATGAAGGCAAATTTCTTTTTCTTTTTTTAAAAATTCTCACCTGAGTATATGTTTACTGGTTTTAGAGAGAGAAAGGGAGAGAGATATATGTGAGAGAGAACTATCCATCGGTCACCTCCCTTAAACCCTGACTGGGATGGAACCCCCAACCTAGGTATATGCCCTGACGGGAAATAGAACCTGTAACCTTTCGTTGTATGGGACAATGCTCCAACCAACCGAGCCACACAGCCATGGGAGCGAATATCTTAAAATAATGTGTCTCTTTTCAGATTGGAACTCTTAAGAAATATGTTAGGGCCATGCTAAGAGGTTCTCAAGACTGCAGTGGATGTATCAGATTAAAGCCCAAGGGCATGGCCACACCATGATGACAATAGTTTAATTTGTTAAGAAGCCCAAGGACCAACAAGTGAGAATGTAATTCTCCATCAAGACTGCCAGCTGTTTTTAAATGTTTGGAGACTGAGATGAAGACCACAAGAATCAGTGGCAGATTGTCAAAGCAATGATGCAGAAGCCTACCATTACCATTACAAGCCACAAGAGGTACCATCCTGTTTCCTGGGATGATGAAATCCTAGTTGAGCTCATTGAAAGCGGGGTATAATTAGTTTCTAGAACTCAAAACTTTTTTTAAGGAAAAGAATTATATGAATACATAGCAAATGAAACAGTGTCTATATTTGTGAGAGAAAACTGGGATAAAAAATCACTTGCACAGTTTGCTTGCTGGCTCAAACATTCTTAATTAGATTTGTGGGTTATAGAGTAGAATTGTTAAAGGGGCATACTGTGAAAAAGAAATTTAGAGATGAAAGTTTTGCTCCAGAAGGTTTTACTTTGGAATGAAATGTACTAGTAGATATGTGGTTTTCTATTGGCAAAATTTAACAAAGCAGAAACATCTATCAGAATTCTTGTTTTAAACTCTACCTCCATTCCAGGCAATCTTAAGTATTATAACAACAATCTGAAACTTGAATTATATGAAAATCTGTGGCATGGCTATGCTAAATTCTGGAAGAGAGAGATTATCACTTTTATTCATCTTTTAGTATCTTTTAGGGAATTAGTCCTTTTTTATTAAATAACAAAACTCTTACTTTCAAAATGACAAATAGAACTGTGGCTTACAATGGATGGCTATTAAAATAACCCCTGCCTGAGCAACAGAATTATACATATTTCTTCCTAACTTATGCTCCTAAGATAGTATTTCTACTGGAAGATTCAGTGTGTGGTTCCTACATATAACCCAAGGCAGTGCAGTAAGTCCTCTCTTAAGTTGTTGAAATCTGGGGCTGTGAGCAAAATGATGCATAATGAAACCAATTTAACTGCAGGCTAATTGATATAAACAAATTGTAATTCCTTTGGCATATTTCCAGTCACAAAAACTTTACTAAACTTCCACATAAAGACCTAAAATACTTCTACAATTAAACTTTGAAGTATATGTGAGCTATGCATACATTTAAGAAGGATGAACAAGAACAAGCAAGCTTATTATTTGCCAATATGCTTATTCCAGTTCAGGGTCATGGGTGGCCAGAATCTGTACTTGTCCAGGCCACTCAGGGTACAAGGCAGGATCCACGCTGGACAAAACACACTTCCATTGCAGGGCCCACTCACACACACACACATTTTCTCAAACTGGGCCAGTGCAGACACATCAACTCATCTCATGTGCACATCTTTGGGGTGTGGAAGGAAACTGGAGAATCCGGAGAAAACCTATGCAGGCATGGGGAGAATGTGCAAAATCCACAGGCACAGAGGTCCCATCCCAGAATCAATTTTTTCTTCTCAGAAACATTATAACAAAATGATCTTGAATGAAGTGACGTTATTTGAGGACCTGCTGTAGTTAGGAGTGTAGGGTTTGGAGTTGGACAGAAATGGGTTCAAATACTAGCTCTTATATGTACCAATAGTGTGACCTTAGTAAAAAGTCTAGAGTCATTTTTGTCCCGTAAAATATGAATAACATTATTTAATACTCTAGAGTTGTTCAGAGACTTACATATGATAATGTCTACACATTTCTTAACACACTACTTAACATTTAGTAAGGATTCAAGAAATAATTATTACAATTAGAAATGTTGTTAGGTCTCAACTGTGGTTCACACAAAGTTTCTTTCTTTCTTTCTTTCTTTCTTTCTTTCTTTCTTTCTTTCTTTCTTTCTTTCTTCCTTCCTTCCTTCCTTCCTTCCTTCCTTCCTTCCTTCCTTCCTTCCTTCCTTCCTTCCTTCCTTTCTCTCTCTCTCTCTTTCTTTCTCACAGATTTACTATTTAATGAGGTCAAGAAAATCTGGGATACTTCTATTTGAAGTGCCTGGTTTAATTTACAACGAAGGAATAGACATATCAGGCCTAAGACAGTTCTCATTGTGCAACATTGTGTAATGTTATATAACCCTCCATTTGTGCATATTGTATGTAGTTATGTTTTCCCTAAAATATAGCCCTACTTTAGATTTTTTTCAATGAGCTCTGTGTTGTCAGAGTTTACTATATTTTGGTGATCATGGTTTAGGATATTTTGGGAAGCATTTTGTACATGGTAGGAAGACATACTGGTCTAAGATGGCATTGGTTATAAGTGAAGAGTTTGATGTTTTCACTTGGGACACACAGGATCATCATGTGCAAACATCCTATCTAATAGATGATATAACTGAGGTTCAGAGGAGTAAAATGAGTTGATAAAATGGCTGGAGCGGAATTGGAATCCAGGACTCTTGACTTCTGGTCCTCAGTACTCTGCTTCTCCTTACAATTCTTCCTGAGGACTGTCTGAAACATCTATTTAAATGTGCCTAACAAAATTCCTTATATTGAATGCTATTTCCAAAAGACACATGGTACATATGCTAATCCCGTTTGGGGCACTTGAGATAATATTCAGTTATTAGAAATCAGTGTTTGACTCTATAAATTCCTATCAAAAGGGGATTTAATTATGCTTAGTAATAAAAGGGCTTCTTTCACAGCGTTGATGCTACTGAGTTATTCCTGACTTATTTTTCTCATTTAAGCTCCTATTTTAAATCATTCTTGGTTACTCAGTTCTTAGGGAATGCTAAATGTCTTAAGGGTGCCATCAAGCACCATCCATCAATACAGCTGGAGGAGGACCAAAACCCCAACTTACTGTGAAAATTGCCATGACATCACTTTACCAGGCTCTATCTCCCCAGGATGCAGAGTGAACTTCAGTTTCGATTGCTGTCTGCTTAGTACCTAAAATGAATGAACACAAATGTCTAGAGTTGAAAAGCAATGGAAAAAAAAATACTTAAGTAGTCAACTACTGAAAACCAGAGGCTATAATTAAGGTGGATACACATTTCTGGGACTTTACTTCATGTTAACATTCTATAAAAAAAGATAGGGTCAAATGAGTGCAAAATATAAGTCAGTGAGTAAAACCATGCTATCGAAATCACACTGATTATTTACGTTGGATTGATATATTGATGCTATATTTTAGTCATTTATTGGAGGCATGAATTATTTTGCTTATTTTAGTGATTTACAAGGTTATCAGCAATTATATGATAATAGAAGGGAAAATTACTTAAGATGGTAGAAAATGAGAAATATTTTTAGTCTTATTGTTAATCATTTTTTTAATATTTTTGTATTTTGTAGAGTAGGTTTGCATTATTTCACATTAGTTGTGCTATTTAGAATGTGCTTTCAGTTCTATGAAATTTTCATGACACACTGTATTCTATAATAATGTGTCTACCACTTCATGACCAAAAAAAAAATCCACATTAAAGCTCATAAATCACATAAGAAACTGTGTAAGCAGTTTCACAGTGGCTAAAGCATTATTCATAATACTAAAAATTGTGAATTGAGGTTCTTCACGATCTTTCCTCTTCCAGGAAAAGTCATGTCATACGTTGTGATCAGTATTTCAAATGCTAATTCTGTTAGAATAATCTTCATAAAAATTTAACAAGGTATGCCTTTTGCCCATTTTACAGAAAAAGAAAATTGAGGCATGGAAAAGTTAAGCAAGTCAGAAACGACCCTAACCAGTCTGATGCCCAAACCTGTTCTTAATCAATGCACTGAATCATTGATGTTATAGATGCCAAACCTTAACTCCTCTGCATTTAAAAATCATCCTATATGTGGAATCTAATGAGCAAAATAAACTGATGAACAAAATAGATCCAGAGACATAGAACCATGAACACACTGATGAATTTCAGAAGGAAGGTAGGGGTAAGGGTTATGGGACAGAAGAGATTAACTGGGGATTTATATGCATACTAGTGGCCCGGTGCATGAAATTCATGCACCGGGGCGGGGGGGCGGGGGGGGGGGGGGTTCCCTCAGCCCAGCCTGCACCCTCTACTTTGTAGTGTGTTTGAACCAGGGACTTTGTTAGAGTTTCTGAGGATGTTAGAAATATAAGTACCTCTACAACCATGCCCTTTATGACAGAGCAGTTTACTGTTCACAGAAAGTTTAAGTGTTTGCCCACCTTCTTTCTGCCTGCTCCCCATAAGTCAAGCAGTCCCATCTGACTACTTCTGGCCAAGGAAACGTGAGGGAAGTAATGTGTTTCGCTTTCAAGTAAAAAGTATTTATGGGCTGGTGTGTGGTTCTTAAAGCTCACTCTTTCCCTGATGCAGCAACCAGAGGTTGAATGTTCATGTTGACAAAGTTATAAGATAAAAATACTCTAAATCCTTATGACATCTATGGGAAGCCACCAGAACTGTAAGGACATAACATGAGCAATTGCTAAATCTTTATGCATTATGCTGACATTCTGGGGTGTGTTTGTTATTGCAGCATAGTCTAAGCTAACCTGACTAGTACATGCAACCTCTGGAAGAATATTTTTATTTTCTTACATGGAAAGGATATAAGTAACTACAAAATATAAAGAGGAGTTGCAATAGATTACCTAAGTAATCTAAGTAGACAAAAATAATAAAAGCCAGTTATCAGTAACAAACTCTATGGTTCTCTATAGAGAGATGATTCTTTTTTGTAACATTTTTAAAGCAAATGTTTTGTCATGCTGACTATTTCCCTGGAGTATTAAAGACTGATTGAGTCTAGCCCATGCTTGATATAAAACTCTTTAATAATAAAAGAAACCCCCTCCAACTAATCATGTCAAACAAAGTCAGGATTCATATTTCTTATATTGTCAAAAATAAATATTTTGAAGCAAGAGTGGAAACTCAAGAGAACTGTCCACTATTAAAGATTGTCTATAAAGACAATTAAATTTACAAAAAATATGATTTATGAGGGTTTCACAATTCAGTTATTTCACTTACCATAATAAAAAAAAATCAGGTCAATTACTCGGCAATCCAATCAACATCATAGCAATTTTCCTATAATTGGTTGGAAAACTCATGTAGCTAGTATGTCCAATAGGCCAGTTGCATGCTGGAATGCTTTAATTCCTCAGACTTCACTTACTTCTCTGCCAAATGATTTGTATTTGATAATGTAGATACACATAAATTTTGATTCCATGTTTTGTATGATTTGATTTAGAATTTGTGGCTGATGAATAGATGACATTTAAAATATATATAGAATTCTTACTGATTCTGTTAATTTGATGATGTTTTGGTTTTAATTGGAAAGGCCAACAATGATATTTCACATTATTCTCTAATTTTGCATTTCTATGTCTAAAGGTTTAGTTGCTGTTTTGTTAGTGATGATGCGATAAATGAGCAGGATGAAGGCAGAGTAGAGCACACAAGAATGGCAGTTGGGCTGGAATCAAGAGTCCTGGGGTTTGCTCTTAGCTGTCATACAAATGCATTTGTTACCTGAGTGTCCTTGGCTGGCCATGCAACTGTTCTCGGATTTATTCCTCATCTGTAGCATAAAGATTCTAATACCCTCCATACTTAAACTCATAGGTTCAGTGTAAGAATCAGACTAGCAAAAGCATGTGAAAAAGACTTAATGACATATAAATGTTATATTTACATTTTTTAAACTTATGGACGATATATACACAAATAACCATTTATTTGGCAAGTCAATTCCCTTGATTCTTTGTCTTCCAACTTGGAACATTAAGCTGTTTCCCAGTCTCCTCATGTAAACATTTCCTGACCTTTCACCCCATCCCCAAATCTTGGCCAAATGCTCCTCCTCTATGGTCCAGAAACCCATTGCATAATTGCATTATAGCACTTACCGCATTATGCTGACAGGATGTGTCTCTGCTTGTCTCCTCCACTGGACAGGAACTCCTTGAGAGCTGTGTCTAGTTTTTACTTTTGCATCTACCATTTCCAGCATAATACTTGGCACATTGTCTGTGCTCCTAAATGTTTACCAACTTATCATAAAACTTGGAAACGCATAGATGACTACTATATTTTTAAACAAATATTCTCATTTAAAAATATTATTCCACTTGGCTGGTTGACAGTTTACCGTAAATATGACTTTGCAATTTTTTTAATTGGAAACCTCTTAATTTCTTAATTAGCTTCATACAATTTAAGTTACATCTAGTAGAAAGCAATAAAGAGTGTTTTTTTTCTGCTTCTGATATTACTAGAAATATTTTTTGCAAAACACGAAAATTCTTTGCAACGTTTTCCTTTTAAAGTTCTACTGAGCAGTTTATGGAATGGCAACTTGCCAGATGGTGATCCATTTTCTCAAAAACATCGTTTGAGACCACGCCAACCAGGCACACGGAGCTTATCTACTGCATCATAGTACAGTCACATAATTCGTGCAAAATTATGTTTGACATTAAATTATAAACCCTTAGCGTAATAATAAAAAAATAAATAACGCTAAAAGCAAATTAAAAATATGTTTTCACTGGAGCAGGTTCTTAGCCCCCTGGAAACTTGATCCGTGGTAGTCAGTCCATGGGCATGCTTCCATTTCTGCAGGGGTTTGAAGTTTCTCTCTGTGCAGAGAAAAATCCCTAATTCATGAAAGGAAAATTAGCTAATAAAATAATTTTTTCCTCCTGAACTGCTCTGTTGATGAAAACATGTCCACTGCAATCATAGAAATGAGGGACTTTTCAAATAAAGTAGTTCGTGTTGCCATAAACAGAAGGATGGTAAGGCCATTGCTGTTCTTTGCCAAAAGAAAGAGTAGCCAGCTATATCCAGCTTTTTTTTTTTCTTCCCTTTTCTTTTTTTTCTCCTGCAGTATTCATATAAATAGTCTCTTCTGGGACTGGAGTAGCCCAAATGAGATCCCATCATAGGATTCTCTCTGAGTTCGTACATTGTGAAGCAAAAACAAGCAAACATCCAAAACAAACCCTTCCTGGTCAAAATATTAAAATGATGAAAAAATACTTCTATTTTATTACACCTGGTATTTCAACCCTTGTAACTCTTTTTATGTCTCAATAGGTTTTCTCAGTGTCAACACACCTGCTCTTTGTAGGTTAATATTTTGATGGTGTCTAAATGGTCATTCCTAAGTTCTGATATACAAATCCAAGACTTTACCTTCCGGTTAAAGCACAGTTCATTGCCATAGGGCTGCTCTGAAGCTGGGATTAAATTATTACATATGTTTCTCCCATGATAAACCACAATAACAACCATGCACTAACAAGGAGATTTATCTCCAACTTGTTTATTTATGAGGTTTAATTTTAATTGGTTTTCATATAAGTAGAATATTTATCCTTGCTTATTTGTAGTTAAAAATTAGTACTGTTGTTATTGCAGTTAAAATATAATTTTGCATCTGTACAAATGTTTATGAAAGATAACTTGTATTCTTTTATAAAAACATCAAAAAGGGGTATGTTTTCTTTAACATAATGAGAACTAAAGCCCACAAATCAGACAGACTGCATCTGTGGGGAAGACACAAGACTGCATTTTACCCATGATAACATTTTAAAATGATTGTCAGGTAACCTGTAAAATTGTAATGTGTCCTGCTGCCAAATTCATTTTAGCACTGGGAATTAATTTTCCAACGTGTTTTTGGAAGTAAGAGGTGAATTAATTATTGCGGGCACTATGATATCATTGGAAGTCTGAAGTTAGACGGTGATTCAGATGAACGTGGAACCTGTAATATAATTGGACTTGGTTCCTTTATCTTTCAAGGGCTCTTTTACATGACAACACAATGTTCACACTGCTCCAAGGGATACCTTTGGCACTTCTACAACTCTAATTTCTTTCCAGGCTTGCTAGTTCATTGTTGATTCTTGGAACCCAAGCAGGATAGAGGGGGATGGAGCCAAGCTTGGTGTCCATCTGCCTTTCTCAAGCAAGACCAGGTCTCCCGTTAGTTCAGGAGCATTTACAAAACTTTTCCACAGAGACCAAGGAATTGTTCTTCTCAGTGAGAAATGCAAACCTTTGCTGTGCATTTCAATGGGATCTGTGACTCTGGAGGGGTCTGAGGTGCACTTCCACTCGGGGTGGTGGGGAGGAGGGGCCGCTGGAAATCACTGCATACAGCCTCCTGCAGATGCACAGCCAGGCCCGCGGTGCAGGGCACCATCGGACCAGGAGCAGAAGACAGTTTCAGGTGGTTTAAATCTCCCCAACAAGACAAGTTTGGAATGCTGTCAAGTAGTGCGTGTTTGCCCTTGATATTAGAGATCCAAAAGGCTGTTTGAGCAGTGAAAATACATCCCAGGCCCAGAGGAAAGAATGAAACAAGGACAGTAGCTTGAAGTGCAGCACAATCTGTCTCTACAAGCAGTTCCTTTTCTTTTTTTAAATCTTTATTGTTGGAGAATTACATATGCCCCCCCTCCTTTTTCCCCATTGACCCCTTATAGCCTGCCTCTACCCTTCCCTCCACCCCCAGGCCTTCACCACCCTATTGTGCCCCAGCCCTTCACCACCCTATTGTCTGTGCTCATGGGTTATGCATACTAGTATATCCATGCAAGTTCTTTAGTGGATCTCTCTTCCTATCCTCTCTGAGATTCCACAGTCTGATCCATGTTTCTATGTCTCTGGATCTATTTTGGTCATCAGTTTATTTTGTTCATTAATTCTACATATAAGTGAGATCATGTGATACTTGTCTTTCTCTGACTGGCTTATTTTCCATAGCATAATACTCTCCAGGTCCATCCATGCTGTCTCAAAAGTTAAGAGATCCTTCTTTTTTACTACTGTATAGTATTCCATGGTGTAAATGTACCACTGCTTTTTTATCCACTCATCTTCTGAGGGACACTTGGGCTGATTCCAGATCTTAGCTATTATAAATTGTGCTGCTATGAACATAGGGGTGCATATATTCTTTCTGATTGGTGTTTCAGGTTTCTTAGGATATATTTTTAGAAGTGAGATAATTGGTTCCATATTTAATTTTTAAGGAATCTCCATACTCTTTTCCACAGTTACTGCACCAGTCTGCATTCCCATCAGCAGTGTACTAGCCAGCATTTGTCATTTGTTGATTTGTTGATGGTAGCCATTCTGATAGGTGTAAGGTGATATCTCATTGTCTTTTTTAATTTGCATCTCTCTGATGATTAGTGATTTTGATAATTTTTTTTTTCAAATGCCTCTTGCCAATCTGTATGTCTGCTTTGGAGAAGTGTCTATTTAGCTCCTTTGCCCATTTTTCAAATTGGATTGTTTGTCCTCCTTTTGTTAAGTTGTATGCATTTCTTATATATTTCAGATATTAGCCCTTTATCAGATAAATCATTGCCAAATATGTTTTCCCATACAGTGGGCTTCGTTCTCATATTGTTGATGGTTTCTTTTACTGTTCAGAAGCCTTTTATTTTGATGTAATCCACTTGTTTATTTTAGCCTTAGTTTTCTTTGCCTAGACAGTAGTCGGCAAACTCATTATTCAACAGAGCCAAATATCAACAGTACAATGTTGAAATTTCCTTTTGAGAGCCAAATTTTTTAAACTTAAACTATATAGGTAGGTACATTGTTATTAACTTAATTAGGGTACTCCTAAG
>NW_005355741.1:64470-65573 GCF_000412655.1 Myotis brandtii | reverse complement strand
TTGTTTCATTTTTTTTTTTTTTTTGCATATGTCTGTCCAATTTTCCCAACACTATTTATTGAAGAGACTGGCTTGACTCCATTGTATGTTCTTGCCTCCTTTTTCAAATATTAATTGAGTGTAATGGCTTAGGTCGTTTATGGGGTCTCTGTTCTATTTCATTAATCTATATGCCTGTTCTTATACCAATAAAAGGCTGTTTTTCTAAATTAATTAATTAATTAATTAATTAAGGTATTACAGATAGTAGTATATATGTCTCCTTTTTTTTTCCCATTGACCTCCCCCTGGCCTCCCCTACCCCTCGGCACTTGCCCTCACGCCCCACTCAGTGTTTGGCGTCTGTTGATTGTGCTTATATGCATGCATAAAAGTCCTTTGGTTGATCTCTTACCGTCCAACCCCTCCCCTACATTCCCCCTATAGTTTTACAGTCTGTTAGATGCTTCTTTGCCTCCATCTATTTTTGTTCAACAGTTTATAATGTTCTTCATATTCCATAAATGAGTGAGATCATGTGGTATTTAGCTTTCACTGCCTGGCTTATTTCACAACAGACTGTTTTGATTATGGTGGCTTTGTAGTATAACTTGATATCTGGTATTGTGATTCCTCCAACTTGGTTCTTCTTTCTCAAGAAGATGTATTCATTTTATTGAGTTGCGAATATTGTACCAGCTCGCATCCCTGGTATAAATACCACTTGGTCATGATGTATGATCTTTTTAATGTTTTGATGGATCCAATTTGCTAATATTTTGTTGAGGATTTTAGTGTCTATGTTCATCAGGACTATAGGCCTGTAATTCTCTTTCATTGTAGTGTCTTATTCTGGTTTTGGGTTAGGGTAATGCTGGCTTCATAGAAAGAGCATGGAAATGTGCCTTCCTCTTGAATTTTTTGGAATAAAAGAGATAGAAGAAGACATAAACAAATGGAAGAATATACCATGTTCATGGATTGGTAGAATCAATATCATTAAAATGTCCATACTACGCAAAGCAATCTATAGATTCAACGCACTTCCCATTAAAATCCCAACAGCATACTTCACAGATCTAGAAGGAACTCTCCAAAAATTCATCTGGAATAAAAAAAGACCC
>NW_005355741.1:39478-63930 GCF_000412655.1 Myotis brandtii | reverse complement strand
GAGAGAGAGAGAGAGAGAGAGAGAGAGAGAGAGAGAGACACACACTAGAGGGAAACAAGCTATTTTGCCTTGGACAACTCATGTAAGCTGTGTGGTTCTTCCTGTTCTCCCTTCCCCACTGGTTGTTGGGAAATCAAATGTAAAAGCATCATGTAGGGTGAAGGACTTTGTACATGTAAGCCAGTCTTAGCTTCCTGACTGACAAAGGGGGTTTCAATATTGCAAAGTGCAACTTATTGAATTGTGGACCATAAGGATGAACTTCCACTGTGAGAGGATGGACGCTGATGCTAAATTGCTTGGAATTTAATCCCAGCAACTTAGTTTACTAACGGTCATTTGACATTGGAAATGTTACTTAAACTCTCTGTGTCATGGATTTTCACCTGTAAAATATGAAAAGAGTATTTCTCAATTGATAACCTAGCTGTGAAATAGCAACAAATTAATACATGAAAAATAGTTTGAAGAGCCTGACCTGTACAAAAAACATAAGCTAACACACATTTTTTTTTGTTTACATTTGGAAGATTGCTGAGAACCTCACGCCATTGGAAGTTCCGTGTGCCTGCTATCTAAAAGGCGCATGTGTAAATCTTTTTGCATTTAGTAGATGCTGTGGGCTTGATTTCTTGTTCCTTTCACCACTGAACATCCTGTGAATGGCAGTGTCTCCCACTCACTTAGCTTATTGTCAAGTCCATCATTCTGACTCTGAATCGTGGGTCCTTGCTGGGCTCTGCTAACAGCTTCCATCAGTTTAATGTCATATAGTTTAGACCAGTGATGGCGAGCCTATGACACGCGTGTCAGAGGTGACACGTGAACTCATTTTTTTGGTTGATTTTTCTTTGTTAAATGGCATTTAAATATATAAAATAAATATCAAAAATATAAATATTTGTTTTACTATGGTTTCAAATATCAAAAAATTTCTATATGTGACATGGCACCAGAGTTAAGTTAGGGTTTTTCAAAATGCTGACACGCCGAGCTCAAAAGGTTCGCCATCACTGCTCTACAATCACCATGAATAAATTACTTTTTGCTCTATTTGGGTCCTATTAAAAGCTGTCTGAGGCCAGGACTTGGTGGCAGGGAGTTTATTTTGGTAGTATTTATATAAGGAAACAAGAATGAGGGAGCAGGAATCGGGAGATAGAGCATTTGTTTTTTCTTAATATATTTCTATTGATTTCAGAGAGGAAAGGAGAGGGATAAAGAGATAGAAACATCAATGATGGGAGAGAATCATTGACCAGCTGCCTCCTGCACAACCCACACTGGGGACTGAGCCTACAACCCTGGCATGTGCCCTGACTGCGAATCAAATCGTGACTTCCTGGTTTATAGGTCCATGCTCAACCACTGAGCCATGCCAGCCAGCTGATAAGGGGTTTTTGTTAGGATGCATCGTTGAAGTCCCTACAATGGGCAATAGGGCTTCATTCCTTGAAACCTCTGAGAAGCCTGTAATATGTCCAGAACTGTCAGAGCCATTGGTCCACTGGTTGAAGGATGGCTTTTGGGTGTAACAACCTAGCACTTCCAGACTGTGTTTGTGAAGATGCTAGCCGGCCTCCAGAACTTCCAAGAAGTCTCTGAGGTGGGCACTGCTTGTGGGATGCTAGCTGTGACTTTGCACAGAAATGTATATCATCATGGCTGCAGCTGAAATCACAGATGGGCCAAAGTGACGTGGCATCAGGCAATACAGAGATGACTGCACTGTTCTATGTTTTTGTGACTGCGTGCATCGTTCCCATGTGCCTAAAAATGACTCCGTTACCTCTTCTTATCCAAGTTTACATAATAAACTCATACTGATCCCTCAAGTGTAAGTTTCTGAACTGGCTCTGCCAGGAATTTTTCCCCGATCACTAGTCTATCTGGAAGTCTTTATTCTTGACATTGAAAGCATTCACGTAGAGCTTCACCATGTTACATATCACAATAAATGGCACTTATTGCTTCACTTCTGCCTCTGGAATAAAAGCAACTTGAGGGTGGGAAGTTTATCTTGCTTATCTTTGCCTCTATTTATAGTACAATGCCTGAATATTCAAAAATTGGAATCAGTATTCGTTGAAAAAATGAAAACATGAATGACAGGAGGAAATGAAAACCTCAGACTAATCTTTAAAAACATAATTTCTTGCCCTTGCTGGTTTGGCTCAGCAGTTAGAGCATCGACGTGCAGACTGAAGGGTCTCTGGGGTTCGATCCCCCATCAAAGGCAGTACCTGGGTTGCAGGCTCATTCGCCAGGTCCTGGTTGGGGCCTCTGTGGGAGGCAATAAATTAATGTCTCTCTCACATTCATGCTTCTCTCTCTGTCACTCCCCCTCCCTTCCACTCTTCCTAAAAATCAATGAAAAAAATACCCTCAGTGAGGATTAACAACAACAAAAAATAAAACAAACAAAAACACAAACAAAAAACCTATCATTTCTTGTTATGTCATCTCTCATCTAAAATCATTGCTAGCTGTACCCTGCTGAAACATAACGTCTAAATTCTTTAACTAGCCTTTCTAAGGTTCCTGTAATGCAATTCCAAATTGCCTTTCTAACCATATTTTCCATTACTCCCATTTATTAATTTGTACTCCAGCCACATTGCTGACTCACTATCCTTTATACAATCTTCTAGATCGCCATCCTCATGCCTTTGGACACACTATTCTGTCTTTTTAAACAAGTGTGCCCATCTCTTACACATATTTTGATGCCTAGTTTAAACCCTGTTTTCCTAAAACAAAACAAAACAAAACAAAACACCTTCTTGACAATTAGCCTATAGTGGTAATTTTCTCTCCTATGAATTATTGCATTTTTTGTTGTCCATCGATTACATACATTGATGCCATATCTATGTCATCTACAAGCATTGTATCTCTTCAAATAGGCTCTACAGTTCTTGAGATTAGATTCCATGTGCACTCTAGGATGAGATTATAATTCTATATATTTAATCCAGTGCTTAGAATGGGCTATTGCATATACTGCAAGCTCAATGCTATGGATAAACAGACTATTTTAGACATTTACTTATATATCAGTCATTTCAAACACACCTGTGACTCTGGATAGTCAGATTAAAACTTCATATTTCAAAAAACAACAGCCTTGACCCAACTGATAGGGCAAAGCAGTTAGATATTTTCTCAAAACTTTAGCAATGAAAAAGGAACAATCATATAGAAGTTTAAAAAAGAGAGAGCATAAAGAGGAGTTACATAACAAAGCAGTTCAAAACTATCTTCTAACAATAAAACTTTGCCGAATATAGAAATAACTAGATAATGTAAATTTACCTTTGAAAAAATTTAAAACAGTCCTGGTATTCCTATTCTGAAATTTATTTGCTTGACACATTTATTTGTTTTATAGTGTTTTAATGATGGAAAGAGGGAAAGTGAGATGTGGTTATATGATCTTAAAATACAACCAGCTATTGATTATGGCTATTATATTTTACAAATTACTAATATTTCAGAGATAGGACCTTTAATTTTGGAATAACTAGAAGATTGGGGGATGGAAATGAGTATGTATTTGTATTGTAATACCTTTGTATAGTCTCAGTTTTTCTTTACTACTAATACTATGTGTTATTTAATAAAAAGTACTAAAATATTAAAAAAAATCTTCCTGATTTCCATTCCTTCGAGAATATGGACATGATAACATTGGCACTTTAACTTTTTACTCTGTGTATCATTTAATATTGGACCAATTACAAAATATGGAAATTATACATGTTTAAATAGACATTGGTTAAATCAATCAATGAAACTGAACTAAAAGACTATGTTGAATGATAGGAAAATCATTTGTTAATATTTAATAGAACAGACAGACTTTGTTTAAATGATATTTTATAAGCTTTAATTATAATTGAATTCTTATTTTCAGCATAATAATATGGTGTTCACATTAATTCTGTGGGTTTACTTTTATTTTTTAATATGATAGACTTAAGCAAGAGACTTGCTTATTGCATATTAGAAAAAGAAAAAAAAAAGAAATTATTTAAAAAAATAATTCTCTTCCCCTACTTGGCTACCTTCCCTCTAATTCTTCCAACATTAATACAACGTTGCTGACTATGTTATGTTGTTACTAGGTTGTGTCAAATCAAGAGAATAATTGGACATTAAGATTCATCTCTGAATACATTAATTGGATGATTTCTTTATTTCTGTCTTAAGTTACTAATGATTTCCTCTCCATAACTAGGGAAACTCTGTAAGAACTTATTATCCTTTTGGGATTCTACAGCGACTTTATGATGATTTTTGGTGGATATGGTCGTTCTGGTAACAGAAGACTCTATATTAAGTTCCAAAATTAAAATTTCAAAAAGAAATGGTCCTATTTAGATTTAACATATGTACCCTCCAGGGGTTATTTCTTTTTAGATGGAATATGTTCCACAGCAATGGTACCTATGGAGAGACAGGGGGCCCATGGACACTAACATGCTCATCAGGATGATCAGTGACACATCACATTTTCTCTAAGTGCTGAGTTCTACAAATATCTCCTCTACAGACTGAAGGCATAATTCTCCTCAGTCTACAGGTTATGTCCCTCGTTGCACTGGGAACTCAGTGTGAGCAGGTCCTCACTCCTATTCATCTTTGTGCTCCTATTGCCTGCCCAGTGTCCAGTATAGGAGGCACTCAACAAATATCTGTTATCAGTAATTAACCAAATCAACCTGCCTGAGTCTAGGGGTATTAAACCAGAAATTACCTGAAGATCTCTCATATTATACCACTAGAGGCCCGGTGCATGAAAATTCATGCACTGGAGGGGGGTGTCCCTCAGCCCGGCCTGCCCCCTCTCACAGTCTTGGAGCCCTCAGGGGTGGGAGGCGACCCAGCGATCAGGGGAAGGCGATGCCCCATCACATCTCTGCTGCTGCCACTGTCGGCAGTGCAAGTCTCGGCTGGCCCTGGTTACCTGAGCCTTGGGTGGCCCTGGGCAACTGGGCAGCCACCATCCGAGGCTTGCCTGTGCCTCAGGCCGGCCCTGGGTGGCTGGGGGGCTGAGGGGACTGGGGGACTCTGGAGGCAGGTGCATGGGGTTGAGGGACTGGGCGCCACTATCTTGTGGCTATGGGCACCGCCATCTTTGAGGACGTGGCAGTCAATTATCATATTCCCTACTTGTTGGCTGTGGACGCCACCATCTCTGAGGGTGGGACAGTCAATTAGCATATCCCCTCCTTATTGGCTGTGGGCACCGCCATTTTTGCGACAGCATGAGGGTCAATTAGCATATTCCCTCTTTATTAGATAGGATTCTATGAACTTTAAGCAGCCATCTTTCTGTAGAGTATGAAAACTTTTCAAACATTATTCAATAAAAACTTTTCCAATAAGTTATTCCATTACAATATCTCAAATTGCTATAATTTAATGACATTTCCTACAAATAAAATTTGACTTTAAACTGATAAATGCATTAATCGGATGCTTTACATTCTTCACTACATTGCTTCATACAGATAAAACTCATCAAATGTCAATGTTCAGGGACAGAATAGGGTGATGAGCTGAAGGCGTTATGAACACGTGGAGTTCAGAACTGAGAACATGGGGGAGGAACTCCAGAGATAAACCCTGGCCACTCACCATTTACCTAGGCCAGTGCTTCCTCATATGACCATTTTTCTGCCACCATTGGCCCATGTGCATTGGTAACATCTCCTACTTGACACAATAGATGTTGTCCCAGAAGACTTCAGTATAATTTGAATTTTTGTAAATTAGATCACAGCATTCACTAAAGGAGTATTGAACTACAGCAGATACTGTGCTCCAGACTATATACATAGCCTTGACCTCACCATTTTACAAGCCAGTAAGAGAAACACACAGCACATGGATGATGATAACATGAATTATGGTACCAGTGAGGGGGGGAAAAGATGCATTCCTCCCAGGAGTGGCATGGAGTAATATGAAAATCCACGCCCTTTGAAATGCTCTGAGGCTAAACAATAAAAGGAAGCCACTTGTGAATACTCTTCAAAGTCATTTTGTTTTCAAATAATACACTCTGAAATTTTCCGATAGTAAGTTTGAGTTTTCTATGTGATTTTTTTTCTGTATAGTGGGTTTTGCCAAAGCGCTAAAAATCAAATGACTCAAAATTGTAATAGATTGGAAATATTTATTGCTTCCATGTACTGACCATTACCCTTACAGAACTGTTTGTGCTCCTGAAAGCTGTCAAATATACTCTTAATTTTTATACAACCATTGTAGGTAAAGGCAGAATAATGGATTTCTTTCAGTACTTCCCTTGAATTGAAAAGCAGGGTCACTCTGTGTCTAGGCCATGTAGTTGCTGTTTTTCTATTAATATAGTAAGTTATGGTTTTGTAGGTGTGGTAGTGATTGGTTAGTAAGCAGAAACCATTCTATTAATTTGATGATAATATTCCTCCCCTGTGTTATTTTACCTGTTTATTTTGGGCAATAAAAGTAGCATGGTGAAATAACTCAGCCCTAGCCGGTTTGGCTCAGTGGATAAAGAGTCAGCTTGTGGAGCATCAGCCTGTGTCCTGGGTTTGATTCCGGTCAAGGACACGTACCTTGGTTGTAGGCTCCTCCCTGGCCCAGGCCCTGGTCCCAGCTTATGCAGGAGGCAACCAATTGATGTGTTTCTCTCACATCCATGTTTCTCTCTGTCTTTCCCTCTCTCTTCCACTCTCCCTAAAAGTCAATGGAAAAATATCCTCGAGAGAGGATTAACAAAAAACGAAAACAAAATAACTCAAAGCAAGTTTAGATTTGGTTACTGGATGAATTCTTTTGACAAATAATATTGACCACTATATGGGGGGAGGGGCAAAATTAGGTTTATAGATGTTCGTATAGAAAACAATACAATCATTAATAAATAATAATACAAGAATAAACTCTGTGTTTCATGTATTCACCACTGTAGATCTACATTTGCCCACCCTATATTTAAGTACTATGTAGAGCCCAGAAGATAGAAAAAGGACCAAAACAAACTCAGTTCATGCACAAAAAATGGGGTTTAAAGTCTGTTAGGAAAGACATGTATTAATGAAATAATTACAATAGATGTGTAATAACATGTTTAGAAAATAATAGCCCTAGAGCTATGAATATAATTGAACTAGAGTCCTGGTGCACGAAATTCATGCATGGGTAGGGTCCCTAGGCCAGCCAGCAACCAGGGCTGATCAGGGCCTTCCAAATGCCAGCTGGGGCCTCCCTTCCCTGGCTGCAGGCTGCTGGCCAGGGCCTTCCTTTGTTCCACGCCGCCTCCTGATGGTCAGTGCACATCATAGCAAGCGATCGAACTCCCGGTCTCCTGGAACGGCAGAATGGCCGGTTGCTATGATGCGCACTGGCCACCAGGGGGCAGATGCTCAATGCAGGAGCTGCCCCCTGGTGGTCAGTGCACTTCCATATGGGGAGTGCCACTCAGCCAGAAGCTGGCTCATGGCTGGCCAGAGCAGAGGTGGGTGGTGGCAGGAGCCTCTCCCACCTTCATGGCAGCACTAAGAATGTCCAACTAACGGTTTAGGCCCAATCCCTTGGGAGCCTAAGCCTTTAGTCGGACATCCCCCAAGGGCTCCCTGGCTGCCAGAAGGATGTCTGACTGCAAGCTTCAGCCTGATCCCCTGGGGAGTGGGCCTAAGTCAACAGGTGGACATCCCCCAAGGGGTCCTGGACTGAAAATGGGCACAGGCCGGGCTGAGGGATCCCCCCCGCCCGAGTGCACAAATTTTTGTGCACCAGACCTCTAGTTAATAAATATTAATACAAGAATAAACTCTGTGTTTCATGTATTCACCACTGTAGATCTACATTTGCCCACCCTATATTTAAGTACTATGTAGAGCCCAGAAGATAGAAAAAGGACCAAAACAAACTCAGTTCATGCACAAAAAATGGGGTTTAAAGTCTGTTAGGAAAGACATGTATTAATGAAATAATTACAATAGATGTGTAATAACATGTTTAGAAAATAATAGCCCTAGAGCTATGAATATAATTGAACTAGAGTCCTGGTGCACGAAATTCATGCATGGGTAGGGTCCCTAGGCCAGCCAGCAACCAGGGCTGATCAGGGCCTTCCAAATGCCAGCTGGGGCCTCCCTTCCCTGGCTGCAGGCTG
The DNA here is from genome assembly GCF_000412655.1 of Myotis brandtii. Lineage (NCBI taxonomy): Eukaryota > Metazoa > Chordata > Mammalia > Chiroptera > Vespertilionidae > Myotis > Myotis brandtii. The sequence continues at coordinate 55,760 of NW_005355741.1, read as the reverse complement.
CTGGCCAGGGCCTTCCTTTGTTCCACGCCGCCTCCTGATGGTCAGTGCACATCATAGCAAGTGATCGAACTCCCAGTCTCCTGGTCGAACTCCCGAGGGGATACTTTGCATATTAGCCTTTTTTATATATAGTTGGCTTTAGGTGAGCATGTGTATGTGTGTGGGTGCTTTCATATGATCATATTTGTATTTATGAAGTACTCTGTCTGCAATGTAATTGGTATTGCCAACAATGAATATGAGGAGAACAGTTAGAAATTCCAGAAAAGACAGTGATGTTACTTTAGACTAATTTGATGGCAGTGATGATAAGAGTAGACAGATGACCCAATGACTACTTCAGTAAAGGAGTTAAAGGAATTTAAGCATTAATATTTATCAGGTGCCGATAATGTGTCAAATGCTCTTTTAGATGCTAGAGATACAAACTTAAAAAAAATAATACTTAAAAAAAATCTCTTCCGTCAAGAAGCTTCCTATCTGCTGTGACATTTCCAAGTATGGCCAACCATGCATTTATATAAGAGACGAATGATGTAAAAACAGCTATTGTCAATTGATCCATATACATTATCATGTGACTTTAGTGTAGATTATATAACTGCTCTTGAGGATTCCTTAAGAATCATAGAAGTGATGCATTTGAAAACACTTTAAAAATATACATGGAAGTTGTTATTAATTTTCCTTTTATTAGCTTCCTAATTATATTTAGCTTAGGCTAATATTGAAATAATTTTTTTGTTTCCTGAGTACACAGAAGTTGGTGAGGTGCTTGAGCTGATATAATAAAATGCCATTAACTCAGTGGTTGGGAGGCTTACCCAACAGATGTTTATTTCTCACAGTTCTGGAAGCTGGGAAGTCAAAGATCAAGGTACTGAGAGATTCTGTTCCCTGTTAGGGGGCTGGAGTGGGGAACACTCTGATTAGCAGACTGTCCTTTGAATGTCGTCATGGGGCAGAGAGAGAGTTCTGGTCTCCTTTTCTAGTTTTATAAGGCTCCATCCTCATGGCTTTATCTGAACCTAATTTTTTCCCAAACCCATCTCCATCTGCCATCACATTGGGGTTAGGATTTCAACTACAAGTTTCTGGGAAACACAGTTAGTCTGTAACAGGAGGCCTCCAGGGTGTGTTAGCAGTGACAAAATAGCATCCATGGAAATTTGCTCCTGGTAACAAAGAAGGTGACAGAATTTGGGTTCCCAAATTGTTTTCAGTGGTAGAGCTACTGGCGTCCCTGCTCTATCATCATCTCCATCCCTCACAATTGGAATAAAACTGAAATTGACATATTAGATTAATCGAGTCAACTAAATTAAAAGTAAATTAAAGTTGATGTTATTTTATGCATTTCATGTCAGGATTTTTCAAGCCCCAAATCTTTTTTCCCTATCTATTCATTATATAAAATGTTAAATATAAACAAAAGTAGAGAGAATAGTAATGATAATTATTCCCCTATTTCCATTACCATCTTCAACAATTATAACTTTTTAACAATATGATTTAATCCATTCCTTATTTTTTATTTTTGGTTTCACTGGAATATTTTAAAATAATTTCAGACAAACTATCATTGTTTTTACCCATGAATGCTTTAGCATATATTTAATCTGATAAAGCTTTTAAAAAATTTAATCACTTCTACTTTGCTAATCAACCTAACAAAACTAACAAATATTTCTTAACATCACCTAATACTCAGAGTACATTAAATTCCCCCAATTATTTCTGAGATGTTCTTTATTGTTGGTTTATTCAAATCATGATTTAATAAGATCCACATACTGTACTTGGTCTTTTTTTATTGTATGAAAGGCTTCTTCCTCTCTCCTTCCCTTCCTGCCTCCCTCCCTGCCTCCTTCCCTCCACCCTATCCTTTCTTTTCATGCAAGTGGATTGTTGGAAATACCAGTCATGTGTCCTGGGAAGGTTGGACATTCCTTAAAATCAACGGTGAGCTTGTTCCGCTATCTCTGGTAAATAGGTAATGAGACCTAGGTTTCTTAGCTAAAGCTTTTCTGAGAGCAGGGCTTGCAACAAGGGCCTTGTTTATTTGGGAAGTGCCTCCACAAGAGGATGGAGGGAGTCGGACAAGAAGCCAGGAAAGAAGGCAAGATCATTTAAGGCTGTGCTGTCAAGGTGCCTGCTGCTGGCAGCCAGGCTCTCTTCTGTGGGGACCTCTGAGGAGCTCAGAGAATATGTCTGGAACTTACCACTGCCTCCCTCTCCCTTTGGTTGAGAGCTTTCCTGGAAGCTGATGCTTGCATTCAGTGAGTTGGAACTAGTCCCCAGAGCTGCAGCTGAGATCAGAAGTGGGCGGAGGGATGAGAGGTGAGAACTTGAGGTATTTGCTTCAATTAGTTTCAGACTTTTGGTTTAATTTTTTCAGGCTAGAACATTTTATACAAGGTTCTGTTTATGATTTTCTTTGTGTGTGTGTGTGTGTGTGTGTGTGTGTGTGTGAGATGCTTATAATAATTGGTTACCCCACTTTATTTTATTCAACTTCTTTGAAAAGGAACACTTGCTTTATTTATTTTATATTTTTATAATAAAAATGTCAACTACTTAATTTTTTAAAATTTCTTATTCAATTATAGTTGACATATGATATTATATGTTCCAGGTATACAACATAGCGATAATTAGATATTTATATACCTTGCAAAGTTATCACCCCAATAAGTCTAGTTGCTCCACTTAAATGATTCTAAACTTGAACAAAAATTTAAAGTATAAAGTCAAGTCAGCTTCTTGAAGTTCTGCAACAACTTTTTTTTTAAACTTCACCCAAGGATATTTTTCCATTGATTTTTAGAGAGAGATGAAGGGAGAAGAATAGAGAGATAGAAACATTGAGAGAAACATTATCGATTGGCTACCTCCTGCATGCCCCCTACTGGGGATCAAGCCGGCAACCCAGGCACTTGCCCTGACCAGGAATCAAACCAGTGACCTCTTGGTTCATGGGTCAACACTAACCACTTAGCCACCAGTAGGATGCAACAACTTATCAATAATGATTTTAAAATACATTTTTATTGTTTTTTACAGAGAGGAAGGGAGGGGAATAGAGAGTTAGAAACATCGATGCCTCCTGCATGTCCCTCACTGACAATCAAACCCACAACCAAGGTACATGCCCTTGGCCAGAATCCAACCCAGGATCCTTTAATCCGTGGCCGACACTCTATCCACTGATCCAAGCCAGTCAGGGCCAATAATGATTTTACATTCATTGATGATCATTGCTTATATTCATCATTTGTATAGGGTTGCAGAAAGGGTGATTTTTCTAATTTTATCATTCTTTCTGTATTTATTAGAATTTTTCTAAAAAAACATTATTTTATTAACTATATAATTACCCCAAAGTAACTAACAACAGGATAAATTATTGATACCTTTCTTCGCTATTCCTTTTAAGAATCGATTTACAGTGTAATCAGTTGGTGCCTGGACAACCTCCAATGTGAACCAGTGAATTTTATTTCTTCCCCTGAACAGTAGGGCAGCGATTCCATGCTATTAAAAAAAAGTGGTGGGATGGGGATTGTATTTTTAAACAAATTGTCAGGCACTCCTGCTTAGCAAAGGGAAGCAGAGGCATAATGGGGTGAATGGATAGCAGCAGCAAGCAGAAGACAAAGAAGGCAAACATCACTTCTGATTGAGCACAAGATGAGGCGAGAGGCGAGGCAACAATCACCAAAAGTTGCTTCCATCATTTAAGTTTGAAACCCCACCTTTCTGCTACTCACATGCGTTTTGGAGCTCTTGACTCCCAAAATAGGAACCCAGATCCTTTTTAGTCCTGTTTTCCTAAAATACCTTATAAAAATTGTTAAAGACTGTAAATAGTGGTGCCAAATTAAACTGCAAACTAACTTATTTCGAAGCTAACTAGGGTGACCAACTTACCCCGGTTTGCCTGGGATTTCCCTGCTGGAGCACCGAAAGCCCCTCATTCAGCACCCCCCTCAAGTCCTGGGAGAACCGGAGTGGTTGGTCACTCCAGCTACAAGGAATATTTTACTGACAAGAGATTTATACCCACGTTCAGTTTTACAATTGAAGAGCACAAATGCCATTTCCTTCCCTTGCTGGTCCATCCTATTATTTTCCCCTTTCATCCCCCTTTGTGATCAGCAGCACACGTGTATAAGGGACTATGAAATAAAGGCTATATTCTGTGTGCAAGGAACAGATAAAGGAAGGTCACCACGACACATGGGTATCAAAACCTTGCTGCTAGCATCACTAACACCTGTTTTAAATTAATCTGAAAATGAGGGTTGGGAACAACCATTCCTGCATAATTGTTTTTGTCTTCATATTATAATTATAGGGTATCAAAACCTTGCTGCTAGCATCACTAACACCTGCATAATTGGTTTTGTCTTCATATTATAATTATGTCTTGTTGGGGGAAAGCGATCTTGTGAAAACTTATTTTCTTTTAGGCTTGAAATGGTGTTGCCTACATTGCTAAGATATACTACTCAATTTTCATTCTACTTTGCATATTTATGGCATCTATGATCCTGCACATATCTTTATATCCTGGTAAATATTTTATTTTATAATATTTTCATGTAAGCAAGTAGCCCCAATTGGCTAAAGCCAATTATTCTGGAATATAAGTTTTTCATTAACCATCTGAATAGCTATTAGTGAGATCAAAATGTCATTCAATGTTCTCACTATACATCCTATTCAGTTTCCATTTCCATGTTTGCTTTTGTTCTACTATTGAAGTGGTATAGCCACAGATGTGTTCCTTCCATCCACTGAAACTAGCCAAACATTGGGATTTTATTCCCTTCGGATTAAGCAAATTCACAGATGGGATGAAGAGAATGATTCAACTGCTTCTCAGAATCCCTATGTCATTGGCAAAGATTTTCAACTGTGTCTGTGACCAGGAAAATTTCAGCAAAAGCCATGTGGGAAACATGTAGAATATTTTTGTGCCCAATGTGCAAACGATAGGAATACAAGGTGCAATCTATACAGGAAGATTATTAACAACCACATGGGTAACTCCAGTTCATATTTTACAAATAACTTCAGAAATATTGGCTCATGGAAATGGAGTCTATGTAAGACACAAATGCTGTTGTTTAATAGATATGTAAGTAATCTGTCCAAGAGAATGAAGAGCGATTGCTGCCTTAGCTTGAGTCTTTGCATTCATTTGTATTTCCTTTTTGATGGTAAAAATGTAAGTAATGCCTTAAAAAATAAAAAAACAGAATGAGGTTTCAAATTTGGACTAAATAGATTTCAGATTCTTAGCTTGGAGATTCTTAGCTGGTTAGCGAGGGCAAACCAGCACACCTCTCTGAACTTGGGTTTTCTCACTTTTCAGCGGGTGATGGAGATGACAGTCTGGCACTCACTCCCTTCATCAGGATCACATTAGATCACGTAGAAAAAAGGGATTTAAAAATAACAAACACAAAACGAATATTATTTATCATTATAGAGCTAATCTTTTCTAGGATTTGAGGAACACTTTATTTGTTGATATATTTTTCATAAAAATGATAACCAATTTAAAAAAAAATACTCCAAGCACATTATATAATGATTGGTACATAGTAGACATTCAATAAATCTATTTTTTTGGTAATTTATTGGATCACATCTCTATGTGGATTTCTTTCTAGGAAGAAAAATAATCCAGAATTGTCTCCTATTTCCCCTTATCTGGACCTCAGACTCTGGCTGGGTTTCCCAAATGCTCTCTTTACAGATCCCGTCTTCCTTTGTACTGAACTATTTTTGGAAGGGAAACAGACCTTGTTTATTCCTAATAATATAAATTTTACTTCATAAAAATATAACTGAGCTTCTGTCTTTAATGTTTTAAACATTTTCCCAAGGAAAAATTTTCATCCTGAATTGAACTAGCTGTCTAAACAGATTGATTCTTACCCTGAAGTCACTGAAATAACATTTCGATGCCACTTGCAAAATATAAATTTTGATGTGGCTTTGAAAGGTGAAATGAATAAAATTTTTGAAGCTAAAAGTAAATGCTAGAATATTACAACTGTTTTACTACTAAAAATACAGATATACATCTCATCTGTTCTTTTCTAATTTAAATAATAAAATAGCTATTGAGAGACATCAACAATATATTTTTTGTCAGGTTTTATTATGCACAGATGACAGTTATCAGGTATTTTGGAATGGCCTTTCAGGGCCTTCAGATTTATCTCTTTAAATTGGCCGTAAGTGCTTCTAGTCATATTTGCTTTCTTTAGGTTTTATTGCATCAGAAGGAAACAGATCACTTTCTCTGGGACAAAGAGAGAACCCCAGAAGGGGCAGTGGTTTTTTTTTCCCCCTCACAGGTGATGGAGTTTCTATAAAGAATGCAGTGGATAATGGCTGGCTTGTCTTCTGAACAGATGGTGATGGTCTTGTTGCTAGGATAAGGCCTCAAGAATTTAGTTAATTCCACATTATTTGCCTCAGTGTCATGAATATCCCTAGTTCTCCCGAGGCAAAAATACAAAAAAAGAAAAAAACAGAAAACCACACAGGAAGAGAGGGAGAGAGACAGAGAGAAGGGACAAAGACTGGAGCCAGGTCAATAGAGGCTTTGGGGAAAATGCCTGCTCAGCTGTCTGCAATCACCTGGGTTTGAAAGACAGGCAGGAAGGAAGATTGGTTTGGCAGAAGAACTGGGCCTTTGATGCCTTCAATACCACAGAGAAAAATGCCCATTTCTTCCCATTAGAAGTCTGTTGACTTTCCTAATTAAGATAAACATGTTTCTGAAGGAGTTAGCTCTTACAGCATGACATTTATAAAAACAACTATATATACACACAAGAAGGTTTGCCAAGAATTTGGGCTGATGGTGGTCTTATGAAGCATTTTAGAGAAATATTTTTAAATAGTTGCCATATCTAAAAGTGAGCGACTTTCATTCCCTCCAGTCAATTAAATATCTAATTTCAACTCTAGGAGATAATAACTGAAGTAGTTTTTATAAATGAATGAACAGTTGGAAAACTGTTAAACACATAGCCCCGAAGCATGAAAAATATATTCGTTTTAACAGCTTTATTCTTCTATTGTTAATTTACTTCAGAGAATTTCCTCTCGTGTAATTTTCAATAAAATGCTGTGATTTTGAAGTCCCCTTTATTGAATATAAGAGTGATGCATGTGATTACAGGCCAATAGTCAGAAGGACTTGGGGATGCTGAGCACTTGGCTTTGCATGAAGGTGTGTCTGGGTGTTGGAACAGGATTACCTGCCAGGGTTGTCAGATCGTCTGCCTGAATAAGTCACTTCAATCAAATCGTTCATTATGCTGCCTGTCCTCCCACCACCACACATACACATTGTAACTGACATTAATCACTTGTCTCAGAACTATCTGGATGCAACTTTAATAATTCAATAATTGACCGTATGCTTTTTATGAATAATGTGACTGATGGCATTGTACACAAGTCTTCGCCTTAACATGTGTCTCACTGTACAGTGTTAATTTGTGTTTGCTGAGTCCCTACACTTTGGTTCAGTCTATGATCAGGTAACTGCTAGCAATGAGAAACATACCTCACTCAGAATTGTCATTAGGAAGACAGCACTGAGTGCTGTCACAGAAGCCTGTATTATGTAGGCCGAGAAATCACATACTATTACTGTGTTCCAAAAGCTGTCAATCACACTCAGGTTTTAAAGCTGCTTTGGAGGGAAATGATGCCATAGGTTTTGTCGCATCCATGTCTCCTCCTCCTTTTGCATTTATGACCCCCTGCAATTCTGTCTCCCCTCACAAGCCACTCAGTGTTGTAGAGGCTCTTCTTGTAAAATGGCCCAACACTTGTATGTTTTAAATCCCTACCCTCATCAAAATTACCTCTTTGGTTTTATACTCCCTCAGGCCCTCTAAGTAAACTATCTGTATGGTCTGATTGATTTAATTCAAGGTAAGGTGTTAATGATGTATTAATGGCTTCTTAGATGATATCTTTGCTTTCTGGTAATGGTTTTTAATGATGCACAAAAAGAATGACTAGTGATTAGAATTCTAAATGCTACAGGAGAAATGGTGGTAAGAACACGGGTAATGGAACAGATATTTTTGGCACAGATGCTCTTCTCTATTTCCCAACGCACGTCATGTAGATGACTGCCTTTTCTACTAACTGTCTGACCAGCCCCGTTTGAGGGAATTTTTGCCATATTCAACTGTGTGTGTGCGCGTGTGTCTGAAGATGTGATAGACACCATAATCTGGCTCTTTATTTCTACTGACTAATAGACATGTATAGAAATGTGTCTTCTAAAAAAAGCAGACTTCATTTATATAATCGATCATTTTGGAAATGCCCAATTACTAAACCATTCATTTGGACAAATTTACTTTAAAAAACTACTTCTAAAAATGTTCTAAAAAATTATTTGCTTGGCGACACAGGCACATTTTATCTCATATTAATTTATTTCAAGCTTTGTACTGCAGAAATTGGATCTTCACAGAACACATGTCTTTATGTATTTCACATTCATCAAAGAAATGCATAAATGAGTTTCACCTGATTTTGCAAGTCACAAGTGAATTTGATATGTCCCTTTGCTTTTTTTCATTGTTTCCAATTTTTAATAAACAGAGAAGCAAAGACATTGATCTAATTTTATAAAGAGAAAAAATATAAGTATTTTCAAATAAACTCTGTATTTAAATATTCTTTAAGTTTAAATGGTTTTTATTTATTTATTTATTTTTTGACTTTTAATTTCTTTATTGATTAAGGTATTACATATGTGTCCTTACCCCCCCATTACCCCCCCCCCCCACTCATGCCCTCACCCCTCTGTTGTCTGTGTCCATTGGTTAGGCTTATATGCATGCATGTCCTATGGTTGATCTCTCCCCTTTACTCCCGCCCTCCCCTACCTTCCCTCTGAGGTTTGACTGTCTGATCTAACCCCCCGCTCATGCCCTCACCCCCCTGTTGTCTGTGTCCATTGGTTATGCTTATATGCATACATACAAGTCCTTTGGTTGATCTCTCCTCCTTACCCCACCCTCCCCTACCTTCCGTCTGAGGTTTGACATTCTGATCGATGATTCTCTGTCTCTGGATCTGTTTTTGTTCATCAGTTTATGTTGTTCATTATATTCCATAAATGAGTGAGATCATGTGATATTTATCTTTCTCTGACTGGCTTATTAAATGGTTTTTATTTTACTATGAAAATGTTTCTTTTTATGTTTGTTATTTGCAATATTTCACACCTGTATGTGTATATTTGCTTATGCTTTATATTTGGGCCACCAGATTTTAGAAAAAGACCATCATATTTCAGTTATCAAATCACCAGAGAACTGAGTTTAACAATAGTGAAGTCCTATTAACTGTGACCTTAAATCGCACCCTCCCTTTTTAAATATAGAGAGTTGGTGCTGGCAGCAGACTTCAAAATGCTGATTTATGACTACTCCCACTTACCACTTTCATGGTTTGAATGCCCACTAAGGCAGCTCTGGAACCAAAAGAAGGAGTGAAAGGTCATGGCTATTGCTATGGAAATCATGTTTTGTTTTGTGGGACCAGTTACTTCTGATTGAGACATTTTGATTGGCCAAACTTATCAAGGTGCATCAAGTGAAGGATTTGTAAGGAGATCTGTGGGGAAGAGGAAAAAATTAAGGCTAGAGAAAATAACCATGTGTTTCTTTTCTAAACTTGTTTTCTCTACATGTACTCGCTTTATGTCTTGATACTAACAAAGTGTATATATTCTCTGACAGCCACAAAAACTGTGTGATAGGAAGAGAAATGCCATTGCTGTTATTGGATAATTTTCCATGAGAGCGCATCAGGGGGTCTGGGCATTTACAATGAAGTTCGGTAATTGTACCATCGTGCTTGGTGGGTAAGACATACAGAAGGGAACACACTGTGAAAGCTGTGCCTGCTATTTTTTTGGTGAGCACGTTATCAATCTGTTTAAGTAAACTTCGGTATTACCCAGAAGATTGTTCTTGCTTATTATGTTGCTAACACTGTGTTCAAATTGTGTGAATGTTCCTTCTTAAATGAAATCCACTGCATGTAGATTTTTCAGGGATCTCTAAACAGAGGGTGGTTTCATTATATACCACAGCTAAGGATATTTTACATGCAGTCAAATGAGTTAGAAAAAAAAATTCTGTTTTTTTTTTTAGCATTATTTATTTGAACATAGACCACTGCAGTTTCATGAAGGAAGCATACATTTATGTACAAAAGTGAAAAGTATAGAGAAAAAGTGAGGCTATAACTTGGTATTGTGTGGTTTTAAATCTGAGTACTGTATAATAGTCACCCTTGGCAATCCCTAAAATGCTTAGCTTTGTACTTGCGTAGAATAAAATAAATAACTGATCAATATGATAGATAGTAATGGATTAAATCTAATTGCAGTTTAACTCTGTTTCAAGAGCAAGAAATAAAGGGAACAGATTTAAGAAAGCTGTTTTGGGGGAATCTGGGATTAGAATAAAAGCGGAAATCCCATTGACAAAGCGAGTATTTTATCTCAAATCAAAATTGTTCTGATTCATGGAATGTGGACTAGCTGGAGAGAAGGAATGACAGAGATAAGAGAAAGGGACATGTTGCCTCTAGAGCCCACAGTTCATTGACTTCAGAGCTATAGATAAGAGCATAGGATTTGAGAGTAATTTAGGGACATAGTGCACCAAACCAAAACTTTCGAGATTATGAAAAAGTAAGTTACATTTTGTCAGTATTTCAAGTTACTCCCTGAAGTTGTGAAAAGGAAGGAATAGTTCTTCCTAGACTGCTTACCCAAACTGTCAATTGCTTGGGTGCGTGAGAATCTGGCTCAATACAATAGAGATGACCCATCCATATTGATATGTTATTGAGTGATATGTTCTCTATCAGTACCATTTTGAAGCTTATAGAGATTAATTTACCCCCATCTTGTATTGCTTTTATCTTTTTTTTTTCTAGAGAAAGGGGAGATAATTATATATTACTGAAACAAAAAGAAGATATGCCTATTCTGCATGTAAAAATATAAGGTCCTTTTTTAAAACTATATTTTTATTGATTTCAGAGAGGAAGGCAGAGGGAGAGAGAGATAGAAACATTAATGATGAGAGAGAATCATTGATAAGCTGCCTCCTGTATGCCCCGCACTGGGGATTGAACTCACAACCCCAGGCATGTGCCCTGACCGGGAATCAGACCTTGACCTCCTGGTCCATAGGTTGGTGCTTATCCACTGAGCCATTCCTGGTTGGGCTATACAGTCCTTAAGGCTTTAAGAAGATGGATTATTTTTATTTCAGTGTCTGCAGATTATTTTTATGATGTCCTCTTTCAAGTGTATCTCAACAAATAATTGTGCTTATTGCTGCGAGTTCAATACTATAAAGATAAAGATGAAAGAACTGGCAAATAAAGAAGAATTAATACATATGCATATACCTTCTAGATAAGATCCTAAAAGTTTTATGATGATATAATGCCTGATTTATTCAAGCAAGATTTAGCCTCTTTCAGTCACCTTTCTCTAAGCCTTAGATTTGGCTATGAAGATTATGATATTTGGTGTCACATATGAACAATATCCATAGGGATTCTTTCAGCTTGGTACTTTTTGCAAGAAGCAATAGTGGAGAGAAGTGAGAAGGAAATAACATTCAACATGTAGTTATTTGCCAGGCACGGTGCTAAGTACTTTTAAATGTCTTTTTAAAATTTACTCTTGACAAAAGAGTTATCCAAAATAGATGTCACGATCCTTATTTATCATATCAGAAAATAGATTCAGAGAGATTAAATTACTTTCCCAAGTTCACCAGTGGCAGAAACCGTATCTGTTTTATTTTCTCTCTCACTGTTTCTCCTCGTCCCTAGCAGTAGCTGGCACCTCACTAGTAGTCATTATGTGTATGTTTCATTTGACATTGAATCTGGTTCCAAAGCCTGTGCTTTCCTCATTATTTTAGCATCCATACTCTGATATAAACTCTATGAAATTATTGATTTGTGTTAGTTTTGACTGTACATTATTTAGAGTTCGCTTTATATATTTGTATACTTCAGTTACCCAGTTTAATTTTGGTGATAGCTGAGCCATTCATTAGAAAACTGGAGAAGCCCTTCGCCAGTAATGGTCTCTGTGGCTCATATCCAAGTCCTGTTCCATCTGTGCAAAATAAATTACCATGCGAGGGTAGGCTGCCCCTCAACACCACCGGATCAAAAGAATCTGGTCAGCAGATCAGAAAATGCTCTTGGCTGGCTGCTTTGACCCACAGTATCCCTTTCCCTTCACCTCCCGCTACCCAATGTGGGTCAATATCAATATTAGCTTCCCAGTTTTCCCTGGGAAGAAACCAGGCTACCCAGTTTTTCTCCATATTCAGGGTCTTTTGTGTACACGTGTTTCTTTCTTTTCTTTTTCTTTTTTCTCTTTCTCCATTAACTTCTAAGTTTCTTGCAGGTACCATATTCTGAGCATATCTGAGTGTTTTACTACTGAATTAGCCACATCTAACTCAGCACTGGGTCTGTAGTACTTACGTAATAGCAAGTTTCTGGATAAATGAGTACATGCCTTGCTCACTGGCTACTGTTTAATGTTGGAAGGTTCCATATGTGCCCTGATATTATCCTAAATCTACCAAGTATATGTTATCACTCTTACCATGTGTATTAACTTGCTAGGACTGCCACAACAAAACCCGCAAGCTGAATGGCGTAAAAGACAGAACTCTATTTTTTCACAGTTCTGGGTGATAAAATCTGAGACCGGGAAGTTGTCAGGGTTGGTTTCTCCTGAGGTCTCCCTTCTTGGCTTGCAGATGGCTGTGTCCTTATATGATTGTCCCCTAGGTCTTTGTGTTGTTTGTATCATAATTTCTCTTTTTATAAAGACACCAATCATATTGGACTAATCCCTCCATGTAATCTCATTTTACCCAAAGTCACATTCTGAGGTATAGGGAGTTAGGGATTTAACATGAATTGGGGGGCACAATCCCATAAAAACATGGGATGGAGTGGGGAGCAGAGAGGAGACTTAAATACCCCTTTCCCCATTTATTTTCCTTGCTAAGTAGTGGAGTGAAAATTCTACCCCTATGTGAAAATATGAGAATTTGGAAACCAATATATCTTTCCCCAAATCTTATCTCCCAAAATGTGTGAAAGGCAATGATTTCAGGAAATAACCCCTCCTCCTTGATGTTATGATGTTCTGTAAATGCTCTTTTAAACATGCTTGCAAATATCCTCTAAAAACACTTTCAATCTAATAAAGCTTTGTGTAAATAAATGCCTACAAAAATCTCTAAGTCTATGATGGAGAGGTTTTATAAACTTTCTTACTTTTAAGTAAGACAAAAATATATGTGTTGCCTGAAAGATATCCTGCATATCACTCATAAAGTGGTTTTCATTTTCTATTTTTATTTTCTATATTACTTTGAGCTGATGTCCAGCCCAGGACTACTGTAAGAGACAGAACTAAAATTCAATTGAGTTATTTGTTTTAGTGGTTTCTCTCACATAATTAAAACAAAAACTAGTATTTTGAAGTATATAGCCTCCATATCAAAATCACAAAATATGGGGTAGTGAATTACAGTGGTTAAGCAGCAGAAAGCAAGGAAATAAATATGGGAAATAGATATTGGAGATGTATGTTATGTAGTGGCTAAACATTTAATAAAGCTATTGCCTGCAATATCCTGGAAGGCAGATACACTGAACCTGCTAACCCATAAAAAGTTTTGAAGAGCCTGAATATTTGTGTTTTGCACTTTGCTGCATTTAGCTTGGCATTATAAGGATGAGATGAGATTAGGAAAGAATAGGCGAGCATGTAAGTGTAAATGACATCCTAGGAATTCAAAGTTATTTCTGTACTCCAAAAGGACTGAAAAAGACTTTGATGATCAAAGTTCCAAAAACACTTCTCATTTAAAATAAACTAACTCACCATTATAGCAAAGATAAAATTCAGGGGGTTGGGATTGCTACTTTTGGTATGACAGTGCGAGAAGCTTCTCAGACCTTTTCCCCAGTAGAACGAATCAATTTTTTTTTAAAAAAATTAAAGTTTCTAAAAATGACCTTATGGCCATACAGCAAACAAACAAAATATGGAAATCTATTAAAATCCGTAACAATTATGAGAGTATGTGATATTTGAACTAAGACCTATGGCCTCCCTTGACCTCTCAGATCAGGGAGGCAGAACATTTACCCCAGACTGCTATAGCCAAGAACACAAGGCTCCTTGCCTTCCCAAGTCCCAGTTAGAGAGCTGTCTCCCGGGAGGGGAGGACATAAGCCCCTATCATCCTGCCCATTACCTTTTGTTGAGATTAAGTTCTGGGCAGTTCTGCCCAGCTCCCACTCTACCTTAGGGGATGGCATGTGGAGAGCACTTGGGCCCTGATCATGGGGTGAGTGGTTCCACACTCAGAGAGGCAATGTGAATTCTGGGGCTGCTGTCACTTCCGGCATCCCATCCCCTGTGCTGAGTGCTAGGCTCCTAAAGTGGAGGTGTTGTTCAGAGAAAATCGTGTCATTGTCACCCCAGCCAAGGCTCAAAGATTTTTCTAAAGGATTGGGGGAGGAGAAGCAAGCCATGGAACAGATGCCTCCAGATTTATCCCCAGAGTAATTGATTTTGTTGGAGAATTTAAATCTAAGAGCATTCTCAAAAAAAGTGGAAGTTGTGGTGAAAGGATGATAGTCTCATTAGAGATATAGGCTAAATTGTAGGCTGGCTAGTTTTCTGGATGGAAATGGGAAAAGATACAACTGGGAAGACCTCTCCTGGTGTCAGAACAATTCTGAAACACTGACCTAGGAACCAACTATCCCTTCAAAGGAGCCTGAATTGTTTTGGGGTTAGTCTGTAAAGCAATTTATCCCTAGGGTATTGTTGAAAACCGTAGAGCAGCTCAGCCAGCCATTAGTAGAGCTTAACAGTGTGGTTAGGGAAAAGATAGTTAAAGAATTCTGCCCAAACCACTGTCATCCCAGGGCATCTCAAGGCCAAAACCAAAGCTGTACCTCTTAAGTAGCAACAGCAGAGTCTTCACATGATGTGGGGAATAGACTTCATTAAACTAATCCAGCCAGTCGCTAAACAAGGAAGCAAATAAACAACAATAAAAAGACCCGAAGGAGGAGAACCAAGCACTCAGATTGTTTATCTAAAATTTCCAGTTGTAAACAAAAAAATGAGATATACAAATAATAAAAAAATATGACCCATACACTAGAAAAAAACAAGTTAACAGAAATTATCTGTGAGAACAGCCAATGATGGATTTAACAAAGATTGCAAAATAGTCATTGTGAATATCTTCAAAGAATTAAGAAAAATATGATTAAAAACAAAAATAGTATGATGATGATGTACGAAACATAGAACATCAATAAAGATATATAAATGATAAAAAAGAACCAAGTGGAAATTCTGGAGTAAAAAAAGAATAACTGACATTTAAAAATTTAATAGAGGAGTTCAATAGAAGATTTGAGCTTACAGAAGAGAGAACCTGCAAATTTACAGATTGATAGAGATTATACAACCTAAAGAACATAGATAAAAGAATGAATACAAATAAACAGTGCCTCACACGAATGGGAGACACATTAGCACACCAACAAATACCTAATGGGAGAACCAGAAGAAAAGAAGAGAGTAGCAGAAAATATAAGGGCTAAACACTTCCAGAATTTATTGATAAATATTAACCTGCACATCCAGGAAGCTCAATGAACCTTAGTTAAAATAAATACAAAGAAATCTACAAATAGACACACCATAGTAAAAATGCTGAAAAGCAAAGATAAGGAGAAAATCTTGAAAGTCTCCAGGAAGAAATAACTCATCAATTACAAGGGAACCCCAATAAATTTTTAGTGGATTTGTCATCAGAAATAATGGAGGTCAGAAAGCAATGGAATAATGTATTCTAAATGGTCAAATCAGAATCTTATATCCAGCAAATCTATCTTTCAAAAATAAAGGCAAAATAAGATTCCTAGAGAAGCATAAACTGATAGTATTTGTTGCCAGCATACCTCACTTGTAAAAAATACCAAAGGGATTTCTTCAGGCTGAAGCAAGTGACTCCAGATAGTAACTTAACTTCAAACAAAATAAAGCAAAAGAAAACCATTATGTAATTTTAATAGACAGTCTAAATCAGCTGTGGGCAAACTACGGCCCGCGGGCCAGATCTGGCCG
>NW_005355741.1:16390-37887 GCF_000412655.1 Myotis brandtii | reverse complement strand
TCATTGTCGATTGTGAATTTGGTTGACACTTTTATTATAGAGAAAGGGCAAATAGTGATATTAAAATATTTCTTCTAATTAATTTCCTTTAAAAGTGCATAAATCTGTGCACTGGGACACTAGTTTTAATATAAAAGAGGTAAAGAGGTATAAATGTTTACTTGTTCTTTTTTCTCTAGCTTTTAAAAAGACATACAATTATATAAATACAATGCATTATTGGGTTTATAACATTTATAGATACAATACATAATAATATCCCTCAAAGGGTGACAATAGAATAGAACTATATAGAAATAACATTTCTATATTTCAGTGGAATTAATTTAGTATAAATAGGAAACTTTGTGCTAAGTAAAAAGGTATATAGCAAGGCTTAGAGCTACCACAAAAGAAAAACTAAAAGAAGAAATGAAAAAAAATCATTAAAAATATTAAAATGTTACATTGGAAAATGTTTGATTAGTTCAAAGAGAAGTAGTAAAAGAGAATAAAGGAACAATAAAGGGCATGAGATATATGGATAAAAAAGTAAAATGGCAGACATGAATTCAACTGAACCATAATACATAAAATGTGAATAGATTAAACAATCCAATCAAAAGGTAGAAATTGTTATACCAGATTGAAAAAAAAGACCAACTCTTTGCTGTCTATAACAGACACACTTTTAATTCAGATATACAAATAGATTGATAGTACAGGGATGATAAAATGTATTACCAAAACCAGACAAAGACATCCTAAAATAACTATAGGCCACTATAAAATTATGAATATGGATTAAAAATTATCAACAAAATACTAGCAAACTGAATCTAGTAATGTATAAAAGAATTATACCACGACCAAGTGGGACTTATGCCAGAAACACAAAGTTGATTTAGTATTTGAAAATCAATTAATGTAATGCAACATATCAGTGGAATAATAAAAAAAAATCTCCACATGATCACCTCATTAAATTTAGAGGAAACATTTGACAAAATTCAACACTTTTCATGATAAAAACACTCAACAAACTATGAACAAGTAGGAGGAAACCTCAATAATTTGATAAAGGGCATTTCTGAAAAGCATACAGCTGACATCATTTTTAATGGTGAAATACTGGAATAAGATGAGGATGCCCATTTTTGCCACTTTTATTGATTATTGTACTAGAGGTTCTAGTCAGGGCAATTAGGCAAGAATAATAAATAAAATATATCCATATTGGAAAGAAAGATATAAAACTGTATTCACAGATGACATAATCTTGCATATAGGAAGTCCTAAGGAACACACTAAAAGACATTTAGAACTGAGAAATGTATTCAACAAGATTGGGGGATACAAGATCACGATACAAAAATCATACTTCTATACACTTACTATGAGTACTATGAAATAAAATTAAGAAAACAATTTAATTTACAATAGAATAAAAAATAAAATATTTAGGAATACATTTAATATAGGAGGTATAAAACTTGTAATCAAAATTATATAACATTATTTGAAGAAATTAAAGAAAAAATTAAATAAATGGACAAACATCACCTGTGCTCTTGCATTGGAAGACTTAATATGTTTAAAATGGCAATACTCCCAAATGAATGTCTGGATTCAGTGAAATCCTATCTGAATCCCAGCTGGCTTCTTTGTAGAAATTGACAAGATAATCCTAAAATTAATATAAAATTGTAAGGGACCCAGAATAGCCAGAACAATCTTTAAAAAAGAAGAGCAAAGTTGAAGGCTTACACTTCCTGATTTTAACACATACTATAAAGCAAGAGTAATCAAGACAATATGATACTGACTTCAGGCTAGACATGTACATCTATGGATTAGAATTGCATGTTCACAGATGAATGCATGTTTCTAAAGTTAACTTATTTTTGACAAGGGTGTTCATTTGAAGGCAAAAGAATAGTTTTTTAAACAAATGGTGCTTGATAGCTATTTGCAAAGCAATGACATTTGAGCTTTACCTCATGCTATATATGAAAATTAAATCAAAATGGATCAAAAACAAAAACATAAGTGCTTAACATATACAAGTCTTAGAAGAAAATATAGGAGTAAATGATTATGATCTCATATCAGACAATGGATTTTTAGATATGACAGCAAAGCATGAGCAACAACAAAAATAATGGATAAATTGGACTTCATCAAAATTAACTTCCAGGAAAATGTAAAGACAAACCACAGAGTAGGAAAAATATTTGCAAAGTGTAATGACAAGAAACTAATATCTATAATATTAAAGGACTATTACAACTCAATAATAAAAAGACCCAATTGAAAAATGATTAAAGGAATGACATTTCTCTAAGGAAGATATACGAGTAGCCAATAAACATTTGAAAAATGCTTGACATCATTAGTCATCATGGAAATACAAATCAAAACCACAGTGAGATACCATATTATACCAACTTGAATGGCTATAATAAAAAAAGTAAAATAATAACAATTGTTGGTGAGGATATACAGAAATTGGAATCCTCATACACTACTGGTGGGAATATAAATTGGTACAGCCACTGTGGAAAACAGGCTGGAAGTTCCTCAAATGATCAAACTTGGTTAACATATGACCCGATAATTCACTCCATGAGAAATGAAAAAAAATGTCCACAGAAAAAGTTGTACATGAATATTTTAGCTGCATTAGTTATAATAGCCAAAAGGTAGACCCAGCTCAAATATTTAACAACTGATGAATGGATAAAAAAAATGTGATATGTCCATGCAACATAATATTACTCAGCTATAAAAAGTGAATGAACTACTGATACATACTTCAACATGGATGAGCCTTGAAAATAATATCCAAAGCAAAAGGCCACATATTACATGATCCCATTTTTATAAAATATCCAGAACAAGAAAATGTATAGAGACAGAAAGTAGTATCTTGTTTAGAGCTGGGAAGATATGGTAGCTAAAGGGAATGAAGTTTCTTTGTGAGGTGATGAAAACGTAAAATTGGCTATGGTGAGGCTGTACATATCTGTAAATAAACTAAAAACCATTGAATTGTACACGTTACATGGGTGACTAGTATGGTATATGAAGTATATCTCAAAGTAATCAAGTGGGTTAGCTTCCTATCACAGCCTGTTGTTTTGTTTTACCTGAACCAAAGTAGGTGCCATTAGGTTGAGAGAAAGGCATGAGAGCTAGAAAGCAAAATAAGTTAATATGCAAACAAATAAAAATTTAAATAAATAAATAAAATGGGCCCAAGTCTTAAATCTGAAAAAAGAATTTAAGTGATTATTAATGACTCATGGAACTGACTGGAAACAAATAGATCAGAAGCCAATTAAGAATTTGAGGAGCCCTGGCCAGTGAGACTCGTTGGTTGAGCTTTGTCCCATGCACCGAAATGTTGTTGGTTAAGAGCCAATTAAGAATTTGAGGAGCCCTGGCCAGTGAGACTCCGTTGAGCTTTGTCCCACGCACTGAAATGTTGCTGGTTAAGAGTCCCAGTCAGGGCACATACCCAGGTTTCAGGCTTGATCCCCAATAGTTGCTCTCACATCGATGTTTCTGTCTCTCTCTAAAAATCAGTAAAAAAATCTTAAAAAAAAGAATTTGAGGAAATTGTATTGCCAATGAAACTATAATTTCAGCCTTACAAAACTCTGATTAAAAAACAACCCTCAAATTTCCCAAACTCACATTAGCAGGAAATGGACAATGATAATTTGGACCTCTGAAAGTGAGTACATTGTTAGTGTTCATTTCAGATATGACTATGTACAATAATGGACAAGGAAAAAAACACCCAGAGGGTGCAGCCCAAGTGGTGGGAAACAATGGACACAGTAGCTGCTCCTAGACCTAGAGAGTTATATCAAGATCTTGGAACCTGCTCAACTCTCATGAATGCGTTTTCGGTGGGGTTCTGTCATTGCTATGGATTTGTGATTACTGTGTGTCTACCATTTCCCACTCTTCATCTGGGAGTCTTTATCAGAGTCACCTTATTTCTGTTCTACTACTCATGGAGAGGTATATGGGGGAGAGAAAGAACTTGTCTTCTTAGTGCCCAATTCACAGGATCACAGAAACCACTTCAGGTTTGAATAGAGAGAAATAACAATAAAACAGTGACCTACGGACTTTGAGTTAGATGCATTAAGTGTATTGCATCTTTTTAGGATTTTTTTGAATGTGTTTTATGTTGAGGAAGAAGGGTGGAACATGACTATGGTGACCAGAAGGACAGACAGTGGCAGAAACTTTTAGCTGTTTGTTTTTTGTTAAATCCATAGTCCTAGCTTCTTCATGATCACACAGCCACAACATTTCAGTCTCTTTTATGTTTAAATGTGATCATGTGACAAGGTCTGCCCAATAGCATGTGAGTAAAAGAGATGTGCATCTCATCCAGGTGTGGTTTATTAAAAACCACTGCAAACACTTTTCCATTCTTTTGTCCCTAACCAGATGGCTGGAAGGAAAACAATTCCTGCAGTGGCCTTAGCAGCCTTGTGTTGAATATGGCAGAACTTCCATCATCCTAGGTTTTTGTGTAACTACATGAAGGAGGGCCTCATCAATTTTTTTATTTTCACTTAATACCATTATTGAAATAAAAATTTTTTTTGAATTTGGGCCACTACACATTTTCAGTTTTTTGTAAAGCAGTTAGGCTCCCCTGACTAATGTAATTCTCATCATTGGATACCTTTCCTGAACCTGCTGAGTTTAATAAATTGTGCTCACTGGGTGTTCCCCCCCTCCCTTTTTATTCATGCACATTCTATGTGGTGCTCTCAATGACTACTCAGACTACTTACATTCTATTCAAGGTGGTATTACCCTCTTAAATTTTATGTCTTTCTCCTTATATTTGATCTTATTGGTAGTTCCATCCTTGCAATTTTAGTTGCACGTGTGGTATATCTGTAATATGGTTTTAACTAAAATAGAAAACATGAGGAATTTGCTCTGATACAAACCTAAATTAGAAGGAATATATATATATATAATGGCTATTCTACTTTTTTTTCCAACTCAACACACTTGAGAGTTAAAATTTAAAAAAATAAATGTACATTAGGTAGTACATTCATTCTTTGTGTGTGAAGAGTAAAATGTAATTAGGTCTGCGGTAGTCAACAAGGGATTTTTAGACCCTCTCAAAAGCTAATTTGGATTACCATGGAAAATTTGATTAATAACTACAGAACCAATGGATAGTAAGACCCAACAGTTTGGGTTGATCATGATTATGTAGCATGTACATAGCTTTAATTTCATCTCTATATCATCTTGGTAGTATACTTTAACTTTGCTTTCATTCTTCTCACCTTGCATGTTGAAAAAGAATTTCTAGAAAGTAACATATTAAAAAACCCGAAGTGTTACTCATTTAAATAATTTATTTTTCAATCAGAGACATCAGTTTGATGATTAATACACTGCATTCATTTTCTCCTTTTAAGAAACCTGGAACAAACAGGCTTGCACAGTATATATAATTCATTTAGGTGTTGAAGTCTGAGTCTACATTTGTAAGAGAAAATTTCAAATGAGCCATAATTAATATGTCACTTCAGGAGAAGCAGTGGGATGAGGGGGTGGAAGTAAATGGATCTACCCGATGTTCTCGCAGTGTATGTGTGGAAAGGAGAAATTGAAGTTAATGCACAAAGAAAGGGCCAGCTTTGCAAGCTTACTTCTTTGAGTTCATGCCAAAGTAAATAGGTATATCTGTGGATATCTCCTTCTGGAGGTGTGGAAATTGTAGGTTAAGTGTGATGGACTGCAGCACATTGCATGAGAGGAAGTTTGAAGGTGCCTTACACTGAAAGGCCAATCTTGTCTTATTTTTTTCAGCCCCATTGCCATTTAGGGGGTGAAATGTAAAAGCTACTTAGCATTTTCTGCTCTCAATTTCTCTCTTGAATGAAGAGAACCAACAGTCGTCCCTTCTTACCTCACTGGTTAATATAAAATGATAGATTGAAGGCAGAAATACTATACAGATTTGCACTAAATGCTTCTATCTGTGTTCCATGAAATTTTGTCTCCACATTACTGTCATAGGAATTTAATATCTCAATATGGGTCAGAAGGCTCTCTGAGGATCTTTTCAGATTGATCTTCAAGTATTCCCAGTGAAATGTGGTGAAGTCAGTTTTTTCCCCCACATACATAGGATGGGGAAGGGCTACCATTTTATCACTGTGATAAAACTTGATTGGGTGATTTCAGACAAAAAGCAACAGATTTTGTCTTCCAGTTGATTTTAGGACTAGTTTGTTCCTTAGGATTGCCTGATAAATTTATTTCCTATCCAAAGCTATTCCCGAGGCATTGGCCTAGAACAGTGGTCGGCAAACTCATTAGTCAACAGAGCCAAATATCAACAGTACAACGATTGAAATTTCTTTTGAGAGCCAAATTTTTTAAACTTAAACTATATAGGTAGGTACACTGTTATTAACTTAATTAGGGTACTCCAAAGGCTTAGGAAGAGCCACACTCAAGGGGCCAAAGAGCTGCATGTGGCTCGTGAGCCGAAGTTTGCCGCCCATGGGCCTAGAAAATCATCCAAACAGGGGGGAAAAAAGTATGAGTTCTTTCATGGATACTATTTCTTTACTGTTTGGCAAATGATAAATCTTCTAGCTAATCCAGAATCTAATTGCCATAGTTCTACACATAATGCCAGTGCTTTTAGGTGAAAGACATTGGAGCTAAGAATTAGAAGACTTACTATTTTTAGTGATCAAATCCTTATGGAGGGTTATGGCTAACCGAGGTGCCCTTTGTAAAGGGAAATGGAAAGAACAGTGGGCCTAAGAGCAGGAGAAGAGGCAGTAAGAGAACCTGGGAACCTATCCTTTCAGACATTAGTGTGCAAAGAAAATGCTTTATGGGAACCATGGCAACACAATGATAATGCCATGTTTCAGAGGAGAAAAACAAAGAACAAGATAAACAACACTAAACCAGTGGATATACATCATAGAACTAGAATTTGGCTGGATATAATGTAAAGAAACTTCCTAATAGGTGGCATCACTAAGTTATAGTAACGAGGCCCACATCTCTGAAATTATTTTAGCTGATATTAATAGATACTAGTAATTTATCAAATAAGTTTAAAAAAAGTGGGAATAAAGTTTAACTACTTGAATTTCAAGATATAAAGTAAAATTAATGGTGTGGACTCTGGAACCAGAGGACTGAAATTCCATTCTGGGCTCCATGAGGTACCAGTTGGATGTCTTTGGTATTTAATATCTTTAAGCTTAATATTCTCATCTGTAAAATGCAAATGATCACAGGATTTACCAGACGGGGTTGCTATAACTATTAAAACATTTAATACATTGAAAGCATTTAGTACAGTCCTGAAATATAGGAGGTGATTGATAAATAAATAGCCATTTATTTATTTATTAAACAAATTTATTGAGGTATAATTTCCATATTATTCATTTTTATTATTAACCAGAGGCCTGGTGCACAAAATTCGTGCACGGAGGTGGGGGATGTCCGACTGCCTGTTTGGGATCAGGCCTAAGCAGGCAGTTGGACATCCCTCTCACAATCCAGGACTGCTGCTCCCAACAGTTCACCTGCCTGCTTGCCTGATTGCCCCTAACTGCTTCTGCCTGCCAGCCTGATTGCCCCCAACTGCCCTTCCCTGCTGGCCTGGTCTCCCCCCAACTGCCCTCCCCTGCTGGCCTGGTTGCCCCCCACAGCCCTCCTCTGCTGACCTGGTTGCCCCCACTGCCCTCCCCTGCAGGCCTTGGTCCCCCCCAACTGCTCTCCCCGGCAGGCCTGATCGCCCACAATTGCCCTCCCCTGCTGGCCATCTTGTGTCCACATGGGGGCGGCCATCTTGTGTGTTGGTCAGTTTGCATATTACCTCTTTATTATATAGGATTATTACTAAGTGACTTTCAACCCGAGGACTTGTCTATGATAATGTTAAAATGTTGCAGGAGAATATCTTAATGTTTATAGCTAATGTTTTGATTTTTTTCAGTTGTTAGATATGTCGCAAAAGTGCTTATAAAGAAATCATTAAAATTTACATCTTATTTATAAGATTGCTTTTAACAATGGACTGAATTCTTTGTTTGTATAAAAAGTCAATTTAATACTTCCTTAAAAAAAGGACATTTCTAAAGTAGATGCTAGGGATGAACAAAATTCGACTATCTGCGGGAAAATCAAATACTAGTACGTTTCTTCCTTTTTATAACATGTCAGGAATTTGTTGTAAATTGAGACTTCCTTTACCCTACACTCCAAGATTTCCTCTGTAAGAAAGTCTATTTTGTGACAGTGAATTGTTAGTAATTAATTATGTTGTCAGTTACTTGTTCAACATTAATGAGGCATTGAGTGTTTAAGGAAAAAATTAAATGAACACAGGTTTTTGTTGTTATCATTGATGTTATGAAGCTTTAAAATCCCAACTTGTCAAAAATTAGAACAAGTAGCTAAAGAGTTTAGACAAAAAAAAATTATCTAGGGGAAATTTACAGTAATAGCCTTAAGTGTCTAATAGATTTAATGCCCTTTAGCTTGCATTCACATAAACAGGTTTAATTTTATAGGATTTTGAAATTTGTGATATAGGAGTTGCAATTTCTATGAGCTCCTTGAAAACCCTTTCTATGTCCTGCTCTATTCTCTTCTCCTTTCATAAATTTTTGTTCTACAAAACTGTTAGTCATAAGAAGGCATTTATGGTTCAATATAATGTTTCTTATTTTTCTTTTATTTTCTTTAAAATGCAGTTTTAAAAGTAATAAAGCCTTTCCTTCTGTAAATCTTCAATCTTTTTTTCCTAAGGGAAGATTAATTTGTAAATATGCTAATGGATTTGTATAATATTAAACTTTCCCAAGAAAAATTACATTACTTCATATGAATGAACACATCTATCTTATTCAATTTATAAACTAATGGCTGAAAACACCAAAATTGTTTCCTACTATGTGTCTTATAACTAAAATGACTACAGGCACAGCCACACACTTGGCATTTCACAGCAAATTTATTGGATGAAAATTTCTTTTCAGTCCTTTTATTGAGTTTTCCTCATTTAGCTGTAGTTGAATTCTAGCTAATAAAATGCAATTCCTCTTACAGAAAGGTGAAAAAGTAAACATCCTGCTCAAAATAGAAGCAATTTCTAAACAGGAAGTAGACTAAAAAAGACCAAATGCTTGGTTTAAAAGTGATCAGTGTAGGGATGCTGTGATAGAGATATTCCCACAGCTAACTTTTATTAAAATAGCAGGGCGACTTCTTAGGTTAGACAATGAGCTAAGGACTTGGTGGTTCAGTTAGGTAGCTATTATGGATTTATATTTATGTGGATATTATGTGTGAGAAACAACTCCTCCTTATCTCAGTTCTTCCTTTATTACTTATTTCACCAGCTACATAATCCCATTGCATAAGTTACTGAAGTCAGGCAAGAATTCCTTCGTGTCCTGCCAGTATCCTGGGATGACTTTGAGAATGATCATCAGCTGCTGTCCCTAGGGGACACCCTGAATTCTGAGGTAAAATTTGTATTACTTGGGCATCTCCCTCTAAGGAACTCAGTGAGAGTTGGCTGGACTCACAGGGAAAATAAGCAGCAGAAGGGGCTCTAAATTAAGAATTAACAGTCATTGTCCCATAAGTGACCTAACAATGAACTTCTTGGAATTCTGATATTTCTTCCCAATAATTAGACACCCTGTTTTCATAAAGATCCTCTACTAGCAACTCCTCAAAGGGATCCTCATTCAAATGGCGGTGAGCGGAGGGAGATTCTGGCAGTCATCTTGCTTCCTAATGTTTCCCAGAGGGGACATCTAGGAGGGTCTTGGGCCATGTGAAGGGAAATGGGAACTGGTTATCAGTTCTCACAAAGGTGAGTAAAAAGCTATAGAAAATAGTTTATAGTAATGTGGTGCTGCAACTTCTTTTGTTCTTAAAAGCTGGGCCTGCCATAACTGGTTTGGCTCAGTGGATAGAGTGTCGGCCTGCGGACTGAAAGGTCCAAGGTTCGATTCCGGTCAAGGGCATGTACCTTGGTTGTGGGCACATCCCCAGTAGGGGGTGTGCAGGAGGCAGCTGGTCGATGTTTCTTTCTCATCAATGTTTCTAACTCTCTATCCCTCTCCCTTCCTCTCTGTAAAAAATCAATAAAATATATTTAAAAAATAAAAATAAAAGCTGGGCCTTTATTTTTGTTGACCTGTGACTTAGAGGAAGTGATTTGACTACTTTTTGCATGTGTTTTGGTAAATGGGACCACTGACTGCTCAGTCCATGCCAGTGATGTGGATTGACTTGGCAGGCCAGTTTGATTGCTTGATAGAAATAGAACGTAAGCTGGTATAAGCTCAGTGGTGGTGGTGGGGAGGCAGGAAGAATTGGTTAGTCTGCGTAACTGACAAGTCCAGGAAAATGACTAGAATCAGACATTGCTATATCCCAGTGCTCACAGTATGCCACTAGGGATTGGTTTGTTTCCATCTCCTACCTCTGTTTTCCTTCTTTGGGCTTATTGTTAGTGAGCTTGTACCCATAGCCACCAGCTAGTGCAGTCAGACATTGAGTTTCTTTTTCTCCATAGTCCTAGCAAATGCTAGGGCTCACTGCCACTGTCCATCTTGGGTCATGTGCCCATATCTGGAGCCAGCATGTGAAGGTCAGCCACACCCAGTTCACAATGACTGAGAGTGGAAGAACGGTGATTCTTTAGAGGAAATTTGGATGACAGTTCTACAAGTAAGAAGTATGTATAACGGGCAGGCAAAAAGAACGTGTGTCCACCACCATTATGAAATGAAGAGGCATGAGCCAATAAATTGCTAGGAAAATAATCCAAGTGGCAAAACCACAACAGGGGGCATTCTGCTACTTCATAAAGAGTACTCTGGGCATTCTTTGTTGAAGCCTTGTGATTCAAAGTGATAGAGTTGATTGAAATGTTGTCCACATGGGTACAGATGTAGCTGGGGCGGGGGGTGGAAGAGTACCCTTGGCTTATGAGAAGTTTTGTAGTGTTATTTGTAAGTTTTGCTTCTTCCAACTAGAGTATAATTTCTCCAAAAGCAGGCACTGTGTTATAGCCTTTTATTGTACTTCTCTAAGAATGTATCACAGGGCTGGACACAAAGCAAACACTGAGTATATACTTTTGATGGATTCATTTCAGCTGTTTGCAATGCTTATCACACTGAAGGATTTCCCAGCATTTTTTTCCCCTCAAAAATCCATCCTCTCTGAGAGCTACATTTGTTTCCCATCTTTCCATATCACTTGAGTCGTCTGAATATGTCCCTTTAACATGCCTCCAGGTTTCTGTGCTTTCTATCACACCACCAACGCTCTGTCTGGCAGAAGCTGGGACCAGGCTGCTGTCTTTCTTCCATACCAAAGGGCTGTGTTGTGTAAAGTATTGCTTCATGCTGCTTTCCTGATCCGCTTTGCATAACTGCCTGGAAGAAAGTACTTTTATGGATAATCCAAAAGAGGGAAATGCATTGAACGTTATTTTACTGTAGCATGTGTTCTGGGTGAAATCTATGAAAAACACTATTCTAGTGAAATTCTATGTGAAACAAGCATTTCTCAATTCTTAACTAATGATCTATTATTTTTAGAGCACATTTGAGACACTGTAATTAGAAAACAACCAAATAATTAGGACAGTTTCTTAAAACATAGGATTTTAATGTTCTGTATAAGTTCTTGATTCAGTTTATGAAAGGGGCCCTAGAGATAATATAGTCCAGGGATAGAAAATAGATTAATTTTGTGTGCCAAATTTGATCAGTTGGTGGTAGTTGCCTGGAGTGCTGTGTTAAGAAAGAATTTATGGCTAAGTTCAGGCTCTGAGGGAAAAAGTGCTAGGATAGAGGATTTCATGCCCACTATGGGTAAAGAAGGGGATAGTAGCACCATATGTACTGCATGTTTGCTGACTCAATCCCTTCTCCCATTTCATAAAATCAATTACTAGAGAAATTAGTCGGAGATCACATTCCTAGTTAGTAGCAGAGCCTTTTCAGTTCAGTCTTTCAATATTTGCTCAAAGGCTATTGCCATATGGATTAAATGAGATAGGCCTGCAAAAGCAGTCGGAATAGTCTGATATATCATCTAACCTCAGTAACCATTAGCTCAATGCGACATTTAATTAAATTATACATTTCTTCATTAATCAAGGAACTGGCAAACATTTGTTGACCATGTACAAAGTGCTAGGTAAACATATGCTTGGCTCAGTTGATGAGCATGGCTTCTCAATTTATTCCTCAGAGGTTGGTCATTTTCCTACCAGAAGGAAGGATCTGGATTGTGTCATGATTCATTTCTGCCATGTTGGTTTTTGCTTTCATTACTGACCAGTTTGGTTCCCTTCTTGGATCTTGAAGTCTATTGCCCAGGCACAGATGAGGAGAAGTGCGCTTGTTTTCCATGAATATCATCCTGTGGATATTGTCCACTTCTCTAAAAAAGCACAGCACTACCTTTTGGAATTCATGATAAATCTCATGAAAATGGAATTATATTTAAGGACTTAGCAGCATATTATGAACCTGGTTTTTAATAACAGGTGTCAAACGTGTGCATGCGACATCCAAAATATGCTGATGCAAATGGATGATTGCATGTGCAAAAATATGCAGATTAATGTGCAAACAGATGTTCAAATAATTTCCAATTATTGCATGCCATTACCTCTTTTGAATGCACAACTGAATATTTTGTATATGGATATGTTTGCATTGTTTGTTTTTCATGTGTGCCGTTTATACACATCTTTTCAAGGATTTGTCTCCATCCTGTCCTTAATTGGGAAACCTTAACCTTCCCATGCATTTTCAGTTCCCTGAGACAGTTATCTGCAAGAAGGGAAAATTCTATGACTTACCCTTAGAAAGCTCAATATCACCAGAAGATAAATGCTAATTTTTATCTGTCTCTCTTTGTTAGAAACATGGTCCTTTCCTATCAATACAGCTTTTGATGTCAGTGTAATAAAATGTAAAATCTGTGCAGATTCTCAAACTGTCAAAACAACAGTATGCACTTAACAAAACTGGTCTAGGTCTTCGTAAGTGTTTAATTTTTTTTCTTTTTTTGCTGCGTTTTCTTACATCTCCATTCCTGCAGTGTTATCAGTGCACACAGATAACCCACAAAATATATTCTTGATTTTGAGGTAAGAAAAGCCTTGGTTTATGATCAACTCCTTTAGTGACTTTTTTTTTTCTGGGCAATTTTAGATGTCAGATCAAGAAATAGAAAATAAAATATAGTTAGAAATTCAATTTTATACCAAGAATTTTAGATGATTTGCTCCAAGTTGCTATATTTTATTACTAAGTTGCTAAGTCCATTTCTATCTATGAGAAATGCATATATATCACAGGAAAACTAAAATTTCAAAAGCTTGATGTAGTTCTCTAATAGTTGTTTCTAACACAGAATTTTAATGTACTCCAAAGTACATATTTATAAAATAATATATCACCAAATTACCATTTTCCTCAAGCTGAATTTTGGCATTATTTGGTTCAAAATCTCCATATATTGCTTTATTAAAATAGCCTCTTATTCTGACATCATGATTTTCAAGTTATGCCCCCCCCAAAACATTGACATGCATGCTGAATCCCCTTCCCCTCCGAATCCAGAGGTATCTCTATATTTAAATAGAATATAAATACCAAATACCTGGGGGTGGGGAGGAGTGGGAGTAGGCTAGGGAGAAGAAGAAGACACTGATGGAGAATTACTCCTGTGTTTTTCTTTTAATTGTAATGAATCATCTATTTTTATTCAGTGGATAACTGGAAGTACTAAGCCTTACAGATTGTTGCAACTTTAAAAAATGGGGGGACTTTAGTGAGGTCTTTATTACTCTAAATGTAGTTAAAGAGAGAGTTAATATTGAAAAATCATATGTGAAATATAGTCTCTCCTATGTAATCTCTAAAGAAAAAGTTGTACGTGCGTCAATGCTGAAATCTGAAGCAGAGTGAAGATAAGAGTTAAATGTTTCTTCCCTTCTTTTGAGGCCCCCTCCCCTCCAATGCTACTTATTATTAGGAGTTCTGAAGCATTAAATCTAAGGGTCCATCAGCTCACATCTCCCAGCCCTGACTGTCTGTGGAAGGACCCTGTCTGTCTGTTTCCTCTATTGCACTATTTTGTTTGTACTACTGTAATCATTTTGCTGGCCCAGATCTGTGTGGGTGTGCTGGCAGCTTTACAACAAAGTTACATGGGAACAGAGTTAAGGTTGAATATTTATTAGAAGAAGCCATCTGGCGTCAGGCTGTCTGTACAGGGGGGCTGGCTTCTCTAGTAGGCTCTCCTCTTTCTCTAGAGCTCTTCCTCCCTTCCTCTCTCCTCATTTCACAGTTCTGAAAAAGTTGAGTATGCCTCTTTAACCTATTTATTCTGTCCTTGGCATTTATGCTCTTAAAAAAAAATCTCCAGATCGCTGTTTTTGTTTTTTGTTTTTTGTTTTGTTTTTTAAAGTGTGTTTCTTCCCTTGCAGGCAGCTTATTGCTTGTGTCTACAATGACAGTCCCCACAGAGGGTCCCTGGTAGAAGGCAGCAGGACAGCCCCAGTAGAACAGCTGCTTTCTATGTGTGCCCACAAGTAGCCTTAAACATCCACTTCCTGTTGCTGCCTTTCTTTCTTGCTTCCAGTGGGCACACCAATGTGAAACACCTCTCTTTGGAGCCAGGCTACCTCCACATAAGCAATGAGACGCCTTCTTAGAGAGTAAGTCGTTCCCTTAGCCTTCTGCCCTCCTGCGCCACCTCAGCTGACTTTAAATTGCTCACTAAACCATCTTTTTGAGGTGTTTAGTTTGTTCATTTCTCATTTTTGTGTGAGTCAGTTGTTTATTTTCCTCTTCTGTAAATGCCCTTCTTTCCTTCTCTTTTTCATTGTTGTGTACCTACAGTTCTCTCTCTGCCTCTGCATAGCCACCCCCAAGCAAGCGGCCTTTGCTGAGTGTCCCCCATTTCATGTGGCTTGTCCTGTAGCTATAAGGGTGCTGCTCAAAATGCTATTATCACCAGCCTGATCAAACGCCACCCATTTTCAATATGCATAGTATATAGCCAGAAAGCTGGTGGGAAGACAGTTCACGGCTCAAGAGCCAATGATCACCATCGCACTTGAAAATCCATTCAGACGTGGAAACAAGTATTTTGTGAATGCAAAGGGGGCTTGTCATTCCTGCTTTGCTTCTTGTAGAATGACAGCCAGTTCTGGATTAACCTCAGTTAAGTCCCCACGTGTTAACTTCCTCCCCGCACCCTGTGTTGGGGGAAAGTGCCCAGCGAGAGGTAGCAGGGCGAGTTTGGGCTCTGGAGGGGAGGCTTTCTGAAAGTAAGATGGGTAAACCTGCAGCAATGCATCGATCCTGGTGTCCGAAGGGGGGTAGTTTGTTTGCTCAGTTCCCTAATTATCCCGAGGACAGGAGTCAGCACAGGAATCAGATAGGAGAAATTAAATGATCAGTGCAGCATTTAATACCTCCAGTGCAGATGGGCTCTTAGGAATCTAAAGAGTTCAACGACCCTGAATCAAAGTCAGCTTAATAATCACTGTCTCAGCTCCACTGGAGGGATAGATTTTTTTTTTCCTCCTGAACGTGATTTTTCATCATTATCTCAGGTGGGATATGGACTAGCCAGTCACTTTAGTAGAGAGCCCTTACTTCAGGCAGCTTCACATGCCTCATCGTTTCTGAATGAGTTTCAGCTCCAGGAGATTTCAGTGCTGGAGGAATTGCAATAAGCTATGAAACTTTATCCCTTCTCATGGCTCTTCCGAGTCGCTGGGGAACTCTGGCTTCCACGGGTAATGGTAATCGTTCTACTCACTTATAGAAGGGAAGGTACCACCTCGGGGGTCACATGACAATACCAGAGAGGTTAAATCAACTTCCAGCTGAGGTTTTACAGATACGTTTGGGATCTTGGAATGATATTACCATATTATTGTGCTTTGACTCTTGTTTCTTTTGGCTCGGAGCTGAGGGAACAGTCTTGGGTAAGAGATTTACTCAGGGAGGGCTTCACCTAACCTGAGTGGGCCTGGGCTCCATGTCACCCCGTTTCGGTTTAACATATAAGAACTGTCTCAGAGAGAAATGTTGTTGGTATTCTGAGACTTGTATTTATCTTTAATTTTTGAAAGACTTATTCAGGAAAAGAATCCAACACAGCATCTCAGGGGAGATGAGTACGGAATGAGAGTAATAGCTATTAAAATAAGAGAGGCGCTCAGGGAAATGACTGGTCATTTGATGCTTTTTTCTTTCCCTTCAAAAATCTGCCAAATAAAAGTTACCTGATTCATATACCACTGGGACATCTAATTGGGCCTATTTTTAAGAACTTATGCAGCCACCTATGCTCTCCTGTAAAGATTTAATTGGATCAAGAAATAGATTTAACCCTAATAGTCACTCCAATACTCACGATTTAATTATGGATTAATTACTGGTAAATCATAATGAAAAAAAATCATGTTTTAAAAATTTTATATTCCTCCTTTAAAAAAGCAAGGGGAAGGGGTATAACATCTAGTAAAATTTCTTTACATATAAAAGTTTCCAAGACTTTAATACATAATTGATTATCAGCTCTTAATGGATAGGTTTGATTTTTATTCATAAGGATTTAACAATCTTGCGAATGAGACTAACAAACCAATATACTAACAGAAATAGGTGAATACAATAATGACCAAAAAGTGTTAGAGAGTTTGCTGTATACAAAATATTGTGCCCAGTGCTGTGGTATATTCTAAGCTAATTAGATACAATTTTTGTTCTCAAGGACCTTACAATATAGCTCGAGGGAAAGGCATTTTTTACAAACAATGACAAATAGCAGTCAGTAATTGCCATAACAAGTGACTAATCCAGGAGCTAGGAGGGTTGGTTGAGGAGGGCTGCACTGTAATGGTGATATTTATGCTCAGCCTTTAGGAAAGGTGCTATTGGTTTCACAAAGGGCAACTCATGTTAGAAAGCAGTCCATCTCAGAGCATAGGAAATCTGTGCCGTAGTAATGAAAAAATCCTGGAACTGTTGTTGAAAAGGAGTTTTTATGCCAAGGTAAAGAGCATGAACCTTGAGAGACTGTTGGGAGCCATTTGTGATAAAATCAGTGGTGCTGCTATGGAAAGATAAATCTGGGAGATAAAGTAGGGGAGTGTGGAAGAATTTAGACTAATGGTCAGAATATTACTCCTATGGAAGCAGACTGAGTTATACTAAGGTAAGGGTAGTTAGAGCAGAGTTGGAAAGAATGAGAGAGAAAATGAAAACTATTAGTCCTTGCTGGTTCGGCTCAGTGGATAGAACGCAGGCCTGCAGACCAAAGGGTTAAAGGCTCGATTCTGGTCAAGGGCACGTATCTTGGTTGCAGGCTCCTCACCAACCCAGGTCCTGGTCAGGGCTCCTGCAGGAGGCAACCAATCAATGTGTTTCTCTCACATTGATGTTTCTCTCTGTCTTTCCCTCTGTCTTCCACTCTCCCTAAAAATTAATGGAAAAATATCCTTGAGTGAGGATTAACAACAACAAGAAAAATAGAAAAGAAAAGCTACTAAAAAACAAATAAATAAAAAAGATTGATAGAACATGGAAAACTGGATGAAGAGTAACAAAACAAAGATGTAGTCTAATATTTTGAGCTTACCATGCATAAATTATGGGGAAAGAAATAGAAATGAAGAAGGAATATGGGAACATAAATATTTTGATTTTAGATATGTTGATTTTGAGATGAACGAAGGACATCCAGGTGACAACTTCTAGCATGCAGAAAAAAAAAGAGGGGACATGGCTCAAGGGAGAATCAGAAACTGCAGATTTGTGAGTTATATGCATAGAAGTGATAACTGAATATGTGAAAGTGAATAACATTTTTAGAGAAGATTATAAAAAGGCAGAAGAGAAGAAGGCTCAAGTAGAATACTAAAAAAAAAAAAGCATCTATTAAAAGAGTCAGAGGAGAAAAAAACACACCACAGTGTAATATTGATTAGAAAACTACCAAAAGATGACCAACATTAAACAATGAAGACAAAGTAAGGAATATGACAAAGAAGGAGAAAATTTAACTTGGAATGGACTTATCAGCGGTCTGAGATAGAGCTGGCTCAATAAATGTATTGGAGTGGGAAGCATTTTGAAAAAGATGTATGGATGGTAACATAGTGAGAAAAGAAATATCCACTACTTTTTAATGAAATTTGGCAGTCATAACATTTGGGGAAAATATTGGCTACATCAAAGGAAATGGGAGAGAGTAATTTTTAAATAGGAGAGACCTGAGCTCATTTGTGGGCCAAGGAAAGATTAAAAGTGCCAGAGAGAAGAGATAATGATGCAGCAAAGTCTGGAAGACCTTTGAGACCTTCTTATACTTTTAGGTAAAAATAATTCTTCTTTTTCTATTATTCTATAGAATTTAAAAATGAGTAGTACTTCTTTTGATGTTAAAAGTAAAATATGCTCATTATTAGCAATACAGAAAAGTCTAAAAATAATTTTTAAAAAACTATAATTTTCCCTCCAGTGATAACCTCTCATAATCTTTGTTGTATGTAATCACAATATTGTGATTGTACCATATGCGGATTTCACTCCTGTTAATTACCCTTGAGGCCCTTAATATTCTTTAAAATTTTTGATTTGCCTAAAGAGTACACAAGCAATTGTATGGAGACAGAGCTTTTATTTAATCACTGGAGGCCCCATGCATGGAATTCGTGCATGGGTAGGGTTCCTAGGCCTGGCCAGTGATCAGGGCCAATCTGTGGGGTGACCGGCAAAGCAATGGGGTGGGGGGCTGCTGGCACCTGCCTTGCCTAGCCTGGCGCCACCGCTCACCCGCCCTGCCCCTTGCTGCTGCCTGGAACCCGCCTTGGCTGGCCTGGGGCCTGCAGGCTGGGGGCAGCTCCTTCATCGAGCATCTGCCCCTTGGTGGTCAGTGTGCATCATAGCAGCCGTTTATTCTATGGGTTGTTCCACCATTTGGTCGATTTGCAAAATAGGATTCTTATTTTGTTTGTTTTTTGGTGTGTCCAAATTTTTTGCTATCAAAGCTATAATTAATATCTTTTGCACTTTTTTTGCTAATCAACGCCTATTTCTTTAAGATAAACTTGCTAGAAAAAAATTCCAGAATAAAAAAGTAAATATTTAAAACTTTTAATATTAACTTCCCAACTACTCAAAACAATTTCTTAAAAGATTAATTGCTTACACAACATTTGTGGAGTAGGTAGATAAATGAACAAACTAAGTGGCACATGTGCCAATTTACTCTCCAAAGAACAGTGTTTGACTACATCATAGCAAACATGGAATATTGTAATACTCTTTTTTAAATGTTTTAAATTAAATTTATTGGTTAGGAACATTATATAGGTTTCAATTGTACATTTCTAGGATACATGATCCTTATATTGGATTGTGTGCCCACCACCCAGTCAAATAATCTTCCATCACATCTATTTGACCCCTTTACCACTTATTACCCCCTATCTTCCCTATAGTAACCATCATACTGTTGTCTGTGTCTATGAGTTTTTGTTTATTTGCTTTTCTTATTTGTTCATTTATTACTTTCAGCTTTATATTCTACATGTGAGTGTAATCATGTGATCCTACCTTCTTCTGACTTATTTTGCTTAGCATGATATTCTCAAGGTCCATCCATATTGTTGCAAATGGCAGTACTTCATCCTTTCTTAGGCTGAGTAGTATTCCATGGTCCATATGCACATCTTCTTTATCCCATCATCTATTAAAGGATGCTTCAGTTGTTGCCATGTCTTGACCACCATGAATAATGCTGCACTGAACACAGGGATGCATATATCTCTGAGAATAAAATATTTTCAAAAATTTTGGGTAGATATCCAGAAGAGGGGATTCTGGGTCATATGGTGACTTTATTATTAATTTTTTGAGGAACCCCTATACTGCTTTCCATAGTGGCTGTATCAGTTTACATTCCCATCAGTAGTGAATGAGGGTTCCTTTTTCTCCATAACCTCTACAACACTTGTTATTACCAGTCTTGTTGATTATAGCTGTTCTAACAGGTGTGAAGTGGTATCTCATTGTAGTTTTGATTTGCATTTCCCCAATAGCTAATGAAATTGAGCATCTTTTCATATATCCCTGAACCATTTGTATGTCTTCTTGGGAGAAGTGTCTGTTCAGGTCCTCTGCCCAATTTTTAATTGGATTGTGTGTTTGGTGTTGAGTTGTATGAGTTATTTATATATTTTAGATATTAATCCCATTTATCATATTGCATTACTCTTATTTTTTTCTAATTATGATAGGCAGATAGTATACCATACATTTCCCTTTCTTTGTAATAGGTAAGGCTGTACATTATTTTTCACATTCTTATCAGCCTTCAAACACCTTTTGTCACGTGATTTTTTATGTATTTACATTTTAGGTTTGATTACTGATTTACATGATGAATTGATATATTAGGACAATAATAGAGCTCCATAATATATTTTCACAATCTATTGTTTGCCTTTCAATTGTGTTATTTTATTTGAGATATTTGATGTGAGAATTAAATATTTTGTCAATTTTATTTATGGTATAAGTATATAATTTAGTTTAAAGATCCCAAATAGTGAATTAATTATCAAACAATATATTTTTTGCAGTGACATATTAGGTCACCTACCTTTCTTGTATCTTGTACTTTTACATATAAATTATGATTTTCTCCTGAGATATCTATTTGTATTCTATTTTCTGTCTGCTGATTTGGAGGATCATTTCATGCTTTTAAAATTATTATACTTTTATGCTACCTGTTAATATCTAGTAGGAAAAGTATCTTATCATTTGCCTGCATTTTCAAATTTCAGTTCCAGTCTCACCTGTCCTTTAAGATTTATTTTATAATCTTATTTTTTTCAGGAAATAACAAATCCCATTGAAATTTCATTCTAAATTCAGGATATTCTGGTATTACAATACTAGTATACAGGAATGGGGGTCATTTTGTTGTTGTTGTTAATCCTCACCCAAGGATATTTTTCCATTGATTTTTAGAGAGAGAGTAGAAGGGAGGGGGGAAAGACAGAGAGAGAGAAACATCTATTCGACAAAGACACATCAATTGGTTACCTCCTGCATGTGCCCTGACAGCGCTAGGGATTGAGCCTGCTACTGAGGTATGTGTCCTTGACCAGAATTAAACCTGAGACTCTTCAGTCCACAGGCCGACACACTATCCACTGAGCCAACTGGCTAGGACAAGGGTGGTCATCTTTAAATTCATTCCTAACTTTATATCATTTGGCAAATCTTGATTGTTTTCTCTATATAAGTTTTATGAATGTTATTTCCATAGTAATTGTAAATAATTTTTTTTCTCTATGTGGACACTATTAAAAATACCATAAATTTTTATTTATTTATTTTTTAAAT
>NW_005355741.1:12563-16376 GCF_000412655.1 Myotis brandtii | reverse complement strand
TTATTTATTTATTTTTAAAAATATATATTTTATTGATTTTTTACAGAGAGGAAGGGAGAGGGACAGAGAGTTAGAAACATCAATGAGAGAGAAACATTGATCAGCTGCCTCCTGCACACTCCCTACTGGGGATGTGCCCGCAACCAAGGTATATGCCCTTGACCGGAATTGGACCTGGGACCTTTCAGTCCGAAGGCTCTATCCACTGAGCCAAACTGATTAGGGCCCATAAATTTTTATAAAGTTATTTGTACTTGCCTCTCAGCTTAGATATTTTATTAATTATAATTTAAAATTGACTCCTCAAATTTTCTAAGCTTATAATAATAAAATCTGTAAACAGGAATATGTATTAGTGCTTAATTACAAGAGTTATGTCACTTAGTTCTATTCTATGTTACATTGCAGTACTTAAACATTCAAGAGGTTACATATATATGTTTGTTTGTGTGTATATTTAAATACACTCATATGTACACACATGTATCCTCTTGAGGACCACATCTTTCAACTATATTGTCACAGAACCTATCATTTGCTTTCTACAAAGATTATTATGTACTAAGCACAGTGTTAAATGCTTAATCTGCCATTTCTCATTTCATCTTTAGACTAGACATAAAAATGATACTACTCATTTTACAGCTGAGCAAACTGAATGCGCTGTGTAGCTAGAAAATGAGAGAACAGGTATTAGATACCACCTCTGGTACTGCACATGTACCCGGAAGTATTTGTTGCTTTACCAAGTGGATGAATGAATGATTGAATACATAGAATATGTAGGATCAGGTGAAATTAAAAGGTCAAGAGACAGAATTGAATTTTGATAACTATGTCATGCATTTAATTTTTCATATGCCACACACACACACACACACACACACACACACTCACACACACACACACACACACACACACATTCATACGTTTTGTTTGTTTCCTGTTGGGGCAGGCTGTTCTGTATCACAAACAAGTGGTAGGGTAATAGCAACCTCAAAGTAAGAAAGGTCAGGGCAGAATGACTCAGGTTTTGGGGAACAGCCCTGCACAGATGGAAAGAACACAAGCCTTGTGCCCAAAGACACAACATGCCGGGATAAAGAACAAGTGGTCAGAAGATATGGACACTGGAAATGCACTTTGGATGTTACTGAGAACAGAGCATAGCGATTAGTTTAAAAACTCGGGGAATGTGATAATTAAGTGAATCAGCCATTTATTCAATTGCCTCTCTCCAAGTATGCCTAGGAATCCAGGAAAGATGGTGCAGAGACTGTCAGCATGATGACTAATGGTCAGTTAGCTAAACTACCATGAAACTGCTGTTGAGAAATCTACCGAGTGACTCTGGTTTGGGAAGGATGAAATATGTTAGTCAAGGAGTGTGACGAGGGTTTTCTACACACCTGTTGTGTTATTATTTTTGGTCCTCAATTTAGAAGCAGAAGTTAACAATTGCTTCTTAGTTTCATTAGAATGTTGCACACATACTCATTTCTAATGCATGGTATATAACACAACCATGTTTTCATTATTTTTTCTATGCAACTAGCATTCTGTTTTACTATACTAGTAACGCTTTTACAAAACATTCACTACTATTGTAAAAAAAAAGAGGCATGTTGAAGATATGATGCATTACAGGGATTTAAACTGACTCCCCAGCTACTCAGAAAAACACACACAGTTGTTTAAATAAGGCAGAATCAGACCTAGTTTACGAATTAGTGCATCATTGAAACCAAACCATTTTTGGTCCTTTTTACTTGGTCAAACAAAGTATTTTTGTTTTTCTTTACTTTTTCTCTCAGCACTAATTCCTTCAGTCTGTTCTTAGTTCACCAAGAGGAAAAACAACTTTTTTTTTGCAGAGACTTTAGTAAAGAATTAGCAGATACTTATTTGAATGTCTAATAATGAAAAAGCTCAAGTATTTTATAATGATCTCTCTCTATAAAAGTCTAAGTGACTGTCCAACCATCTGACAAGTAGCTATAATGCACAATGACCACCAGGGGGCAGATGCTCAACACAAGAGCTGCCGAGCTGTGGTGACTTGGCAGCTGTGGTTCTCAGGTGACACACCTGGAACCAGAGAGGAGGGAGCCCGATTCTGGGGTGCATCACCCAAGAACCACCCTCTTGCAATCCTGGACCCCTCAGGGGATGTCAGAGAGTTGGTTTTGGCCCGATCCCCACTGGCCAGGCCAAGGGATCCCACCTGCCTGATGGACCCTGCTTAATCCTCAGATGCCCTTTGAGCCCCAGCGCTGCCCCAGGTGCAGCTGGCCAGAGAGGGATTTGGGAAGGTTGGCTCCAGGGCGTGTCTGGCCCATCTCACCCAGTCCCACCCTGCCAGCCACCTTCTAATTAATTTCCTTTCAATGAGCACGAATACGTGCACCAGGCCTCTAGTATTATATAGTAGTATTATTAAGATCATTTGTAAAATAAACCCTAAATAATACTTATATAATGAAACAGTTAAAACTCAAAATGAGCATAAGCATTATGGTTTCAAACCTAATTTGATATTTATATCAGTTGTTCTGTAGGAATTTAAATTCATCTTCTCACAAAATTTTATGGCTATAATTTTAGTAAAATATAAGCACCTTACTATTTCAGATTTATGCTTAGATATTATGAACTTTTACTGTTTCCTTTGAGGCTATGCTACTTTCACTTAGAAATGTAAATAATTAATTATTTGAAAGTAATTTAAATAATTTTTTTCATAGGAGTTACAATTAACTAAGTAAAAATGTGTTACCTTTGTTTTGTGATAATATAAAGTTAAAATGTTGATATTAAAGAATGAATTCTGTAACATTTATATATTAAAGGTACATTAATCTTATGCTGATGACCTTCCATGTCTTTGAAAATATTTATTTACATTTTTTAAAAATGTATCTTATTGTTGAAGTATTACAGATGTCCCCTTTGTGGTTTTTTTCCCATTGACCCCCCTCCTCTCTGCAGCTGCCCCTCCCAAGCCTTTGCCACACTATTGTCTGTGTCTATGGGCTATGCATATCTCTCTATATAAAAGCCTAACCAACTGAAAGACCAAAAAACCAGTCTCTATGACATGCACTGATCACCAGGGGGCAGACTCAATGCAGGAGCTTCCCCCTGGTGGTCAGTGCACTCCCACAGCGGCAGCGCCACTCAGCTGACCAGTGGGCGGCAGACACAGGGCTCATGGCTGGCAAGCGCGGCTTCTGCAACACGAGCCTTTCCTGATCAGGAATGATTGGCCTTGAGCCCCCTGGCAGGTGCAGCAGGGCCGCGATGAGCAGGAGAGGGAGGCAGAAGCAGCAGGCGGCATTGGACTGCTGGTTTCGGCCTGATCCCACCCGAATCCGTGCACCAGGCCTCTAGTATGCATATAAATTCCCTGGTTAATCTCCGCGCCCCCCTTCCCCAACCTCCACCTTCCCTCTGAATTTCATCAGTCTCTTCCATGGTTCTATGTCTCTGGAACTATTTTATTCATCAGTTTATTTTGTTCATTAGATTCCACATATGAGTGAAATCATGTGATACTTATCTTTCTCTGACTGGCTTATTTCACTTAGCATAATACTCTCCAGGTCTATCCATGCTGTTGCAAATGGTAAGAGCTCCTTCTTTTTACTGCCACATAGTATTCCATTGTGTAATGTATCACAGCATTTTCATCTGCTGATGGGCACTTGGGCTATTTCTAAATCTTAGCTATCCTATCTAATAAAAGAGAAACATGGTAATTAGCGTACGACCGCTACCCTTCCCATTGGCTAATCAGGGCTATATGCAAATTAA
>NW_005355741.1:0-11330 GCF_000412655.1 Myotis brandtii | reverse complement strand
GTGAGGGGCACCCCCCCCCCCCCCAGTGCACAAATTTTTGTGCACCGGGCCTCTAGTTTATTATAAACTAGAGGCCCAGAGCACGACATTCATGCACTGGGGCGGGGGGGTTCCCTCAGCCCAGTCTGTGCCCTCTCACAGTCCAGGACCCCTTGGGTGATGTCCTCCGAGGGGTCATTAGTGCTGCTGCAGAGGCGTGAGCGCACTGACCACCAAGGGGCAGCTCTGCATTGAGCGTCTGTTTCCTGGTGGTCAGTGTGCATCATAGTGACCAGTCGTTCCGCCATTCGGTCAATTTACTATTAGGGCTTTATTATATAGGATTGTGCTGCTATGAACATAGGGGTGCATATAGTCTTTCTGATTGGTATTTCAGGTTTCTTGGGATATATTCCTAGAAGTGGGGTCACTGGGTCAAATGGGAGTTCCATTTTTAGTATTTGGAGGAAATTCCATCCTGTTCTCTACAGTGGCTCCACAGTCTGCATTCCCACCAGCAGTGCACGAGGGTTCCCTTTTCTCCACATCCTCGCCAGCACTTGTCCTTTGTTGATTTGTTGATGATAGCCATTCTGACAGGTGTGAGATGGTATCTCATTGTTGGTTTGATTTGCATCTCCTGGATTATTAGTGACTTTGAACATGTTTTTATATGTCTCGGCCTTCTGTATGTCCACTTTCGAAAAGTATCTATTTAAGTTCTTTGCCCAGTTTTGATTGGATTATTTATCTTCCTTTTGTTAAGATGTATGAGTTCCCTATAAATTTTGGAGATTAGGCCCTTATTGGATATAACATTGGCAAATATGTTCTCCCAGGCAGTGGGCTTTCTTATTGTTTTGTTGATGGTTTCTTTTGCTGGGCAGAAGCTTTTTATTTTGTAGTCCCATTTGTTTATTTTCTCCTTAGTTTTCTTTGCCCTAGGAAATGTATTGGTAAACATATTGCTATGAGAGATGTCTGAGATTTTGCTGCTTATGGTTTTTTCTAGGAATTTTATGGTTTCATGACTTATATTTAGGTCTTTTATACATTTTGAATTTATTCTTGCATATTATGTAAGTTAGTGGTCTAGTTTCATTTTTTTGCATGTACCTGTCCAGTTTTCCCAACACCATTGTATGCTTTTGCTTCCTTTATCAAATATTAATTGAGCATAATGACTTGGGTCAATTTTTGGGGTCTCTGTTCTGTTCCATTGATCTATATGCTTGTTCTTGTACCAGTACCAGGCTTTTTTGAGTACAGTGACTTTGTAGTATAACTTGATATCCGGTATTGTGATCCCTCCAACTTTGTTCTTCTTTCTCAAGATTGATTCAGCTATAAATTTCTGGAGTATTTGTTCTAGATCTGTGAAATATGACATTGGTATTTTAATAGGGATTGCATTGAATCTATAGGTTGCTTTGTGTAGTATGATGTTAATGATGTTGATTCTTCCAATCCATGAACATGGTATATTTTTTTCACTTATTTATATCTTCCTCTATCTCTTTTTTCAACACCCTGTAGTTTTCTGAATATAGGTCTTTTACCTCTTTGGTTAAGTTTATTCCTAAGTATCTTAACTTTTTTGTTGCAATGATAAATGTTATTTTTTTTTTTTAGTTTCTCTTTCTGAGAGTTCATTATTGGTGTATAAAAATGCCAGAGACTTCTGGGTATCAATTTTGAATCCTGCTACATTGCCAAAATTATGTATTAAATCTATTAGATTTTTGGTGGAGTTTTTAGGGTTTTCTATGTCCAACATCATGTCATCTGTGAATAATAGGCTTTACTTTCTCCTTTCCAATTTGGATTCCTTTTATTTCTTCTTCTTGTCTGATCACTGTGGTTAGGACTTCCAGTACTGTGTTGAATAGTGGTGAAAGTAGACATCCCTGACTTCTTCCTGTTCTTAGGGGAAATGGTTTTAGTTTTTGCCCTTTGAGTATTTACATTTTAGTAA
The DNA here is from genome assembly GCF_000412655.1 of Myotis brandtii. Classification (NCBI taxonomy): domain Eukaryota; kingdom Metazoa; phylum Chordata; class Mammalia; order Chiroptera; family Vespertilionidae; genus Myotis; species Myotis brandtii. Next base: position 9,376 of record NW_005355741.1, on the reverse strand, counting down.
TACTACAATTTAATTATCCTGCAATGAGCAAAAACTACCTCCTTTATTCACTTTCAAGATAATATGGGTTTTTGTTTGTTTAGTAAAATTTAAAAAGGACGCGGTGTTGACCTTGAATTTGAACATAAAAACGGTGACACCTACAGAAAGACAAAATCTTGGTTGTTCAAAATATATCCCTCCTATTATACTATGTCATGTTTGTGAACTTTAGCATTTGTATGTAAAGTGTGCTCTGGTTGGACTCTGCAGGCTGTTTTTATTTTTGGCTTTTACATTCCAAAGAACTTCTAAAAAATCATCAGGGACAGTGCTAATTAATTTATAATTTTGTTTTGTGTTTCTGAACAAGGAACATCGGTAATTAAGTGAAATATTTATGATGAATATAAAACAATGCAAATTCATTTGTTTGCCTGAAAACTAACTTGTTATTTATTTAGATTGATCTTTGGAAAGATTTTTAAATTGAATCATAGTATAAGGAGGAGTGATATTTAGAACAGAGAAAGGCAAGATAATAAAAATTGATGTGTTAGAATACGTTATGTTACATAATAAGTCAGGCAAAGGGTAATCATACAAACTTTACCCAAATTGATAAAGAAGTTCTTAGTTTCCTCTGAGAAAGAAAATAAACTCTAGTGATAGTGGATCAATAATATATTGTGGAAGGAAAATGTTTAACTCACATATACTCTATAGTGTTCAACTGAGTTCCAAATTTAAAGTATTTGTGTGTTTCTAGCTGGTTTTGCTCAGTGGATAGAGCATAGGTCTGAGGACTGAAGGGTCCCAGTTTCGATTCTGGGCAAGGGCACATGCCCAGGTTGTAGGCCCGATCCCCAGTAGGGGTCGTGCAGGAGGCAGCCAATCAATGATTCTCTCTCATCATTGATGTTTCTCTCTCTCTCTCCCTCTTCCTTCCTCCCTGAAATCAATAAAAATATATTTAAAAACATAAAGTGTATGTGTGTGTATATTGATGATAGAGATATAGGAAATCATAATCTTATGTACTCTTTTTATAATGAATGCTTTAATATTTTTTCTTTATACAATATATACTTAATCTGAATTATCTGTCTATATAAAATGAAAAGAGTGCTTTACTTTTAATGCCAGCAACTAAACTGTACTTTTTCCCCCAGAGGAGACTAATAGATTTATGCTGTAGTTTATGCAAATAAAATACCATTATACTCACAGGTAGAGATTTAAACATTTACTTTCTTTGGGAACACGGCCACAATATTCTTATCCTTCAAGTAACAACAACTTCAAATGAACACTGGCAAACTTTACAAATTTATTAAACACCACTCTCCTCATCTTTTTCGTGATAATGATCATCAAAGTTATGATTGAAATATTGCAAAAACCCCACAAAACTTTGATGTAAACTGAAGGAAGAGAAAGATGTTCCAGCTAATGGCTTGTCTATTTTCAAAGAAAAATTTTTTCTGAAGTTGCCATGTAGGAAAATGCACTGGTTACACCAACTATAATATTGTTATAGGAATGGGAAGATTGATTTTATAACTTAGTTTAAAGGGAACATTTATCCCTTTAAACCAGTGGTTCTTAACCTTCCTAATGCTGCGACCCTTTAATAGAGTTCCTCATGTTGTGGTGACCCCCAATTTCATTGTTACAAATTGAACATAATTAAAGCATAGTGATTAATCACAAAAACAATATGTAATTATATATGTGTTTTCCGATGGTCTTAGGCAACCCCTGTGAAAGGGTTGTTCGACCCCCAAAGGGGTCGCAACCCACAGGTTGAGAACCACTGCTTTAAACTAATTTATACCTGGGATCTGTGCCTCTATGTTCACCAATAGGAACATGGTTTCAGAGACTACATGTTTACAAATAATTATATCTAACATTTATCACATTCATTATTTTTAGTCACTAATCTTCTACACAGTTTTATAGGGGCAAGTACTTTTATTTTGGCAATTGGGGACACTGAGGCAAAGAGACATGTACAATTCCCAAGGTCAAATCACTTGTAAATGAAGAAGCTAGTTTAGAATTCAAGTAATTTGATTCTAGAACTGTATTATTTGTCCCAAGATATCACCTAAAAAATCTGTTTCAGGTCTCTATGAAAACAAAGTAAAAAAATAATGTAGTGTAAGATTGCACTTTCCAATATAATTGCTATTAGCCACCCATACCTATTTAAATCTGAATTAATTAAAATGAAATAAAAGTACAAATTTAGATCCTCAGTCACACTATTTCATATTTCATGTGCTTGATAGCTCCATGTAGCTAGTGTCTATTCTTTTGGATAGTACAAATATATAACACTAGAGGCCCAGTGCAAGAAATTCGTGCACGGGGTGGGGGTCCCTCAGCCCGGCCTGCACCCTCTTGCAATCTGGGACATTTTGGGGGCTGTCTGACTGCCGGTTTAGGCCCAATCCCACTGCGGATAGGGCCTAAACTGGCAGTGGGACATCCCTCTTGAAATCTGGGACCGCTGGCTCCTAACTGCTTGCCTGCCTGCATGATCACCCCTAACCAACTCTGCCTTGGCCCCCACCGTGGCAGCTTTTTTTGGAATGATGTCCGCCTGCCTGCCTGATCACCCCTAACCAACTCTGCCTTGGCCCCCACCATGGCAGCTTTTTTTTGAATGATGTCTGGAAGGTCTTTTGGCTGTCCAGTCTAATTAGCATATTAGAATTTTATTATTATAAATTTTGCTATTATTGGTAGTTCTATTGGACAGCACTAGTCTTGGCTAACTTCTTAAAATTTACTTAAAAGTATGTTTTCTTTGGTGAGATGTAAAAATGGGTTTACCTTACCCATCAGTAAGATTGATTGTTGAACAACTAGTCCTCCATCCAGTCAATGGCTGAATAGGCTATTTTCTACGATATAGTATGAAGGTGACTAGGTAGCCAGTTTCCAATATGTATCTCATACTTTCCCTCCCTGGCATTCATACCTCTATACAATCCCCTCCCACATTGTACCAGGGTCAGTGTGTGTGATGAATAAAATACCACAGAAGTGGTGGTGTTTGTTTTGAGATTAAGTTATAAAAAGACATTGCATGCTTCTATGTCTCTGGATCTATTTTGTTCATTAGATTCCACATATGAGTGAGATCATGTGATACTTATCTTTCTCTGACTGGCTTATTTTATTTAGAGGAAAGGTTGGGGTGGGTGGTTGGGTGGGTGGGAGAGATTAACCAAAGAACTTATATGCATATATACATAACCCATAGACACAGACAATAGTGTGATGTCTTGGGAGGGTATAGTGGAGGGGGTCAATGGAGGGGAAAAAGAGGGGGACATATGTAATACTTACAACAATAAAGGTAAATTTTTAAAAATGACATTGCAATTTCTTCCCTGGTTTCTGTCATTCTCTTTTCTCTCTTGGATTACTCACTCTTGGGGAAGTAATTTTCTATGTCATGAGCAGCCCTATGAAGTGGCCCACATTGCAAATAACTGAGGCCTCCACTCATCAGCCAGTAAGAAACTCAGGCCTTCGCCAGTGGCCATGTGAGTAGTGAACTTTAAAGCAGATCCTCTTGGCCTCATCATGTCTTCAGGTGACTCTAGTCCTGCCAACGATCCTCAAAAGAGACCCCGAGTCACAGCAACCAGGAAAGTTGGTTCCACCATTCAGATCCTCAGACACTGTGTGAGATAATAAATGTTTGTGATTTTAAGCCACTGAGTTTTGGAGTCATTAGTTACAAACTAATAGATATCTAACACAATGCCTGATCAGAAGTTATAATAGAATTTAATAAATTGTCATTGTCAAATAAGTTATTGATAAATTTTCAGAGGATAGGAAGGAGGAAAAAATTAACTCCTGCCCTCAAGTTACTCACTAATGACTATAATATAAGTATAATAAAGTAAGTAAAGTAAGTGAAGGGCAAATTTCTCTGAGATTTCCAGTGTGGGTGTGAGGAGGGGAATGCATAGATGGATGGATAAACAAAGCCAGACTTAGGCAGGCGGCAGCTAATATGCCTGGGAGGATGGGTAGGGTATTTACAGGTGGAGTAAGAGTATAAAATGCAAGCATTCCTCATACTGGGCACAGGGAATAAAAAGGTTTGAGACCAAGAAATTGTGAGTGTTGTGGTTACAGCATATAATCCAAATGTATGGAAAAAAAGGGGGAAAAGATCTAAAGAAGACGTTGAGGTTATTTTGAAGAAGATTTAGATTATTAGGAATTTCATATCCTTTTGGTCTTAGCTGTAGGAAGGTTCCTTTCCCACTTACTATCATTTATAATAGTATTGGAGTCTTGTCCCATGTGTGTGTGTGTGTTTATTTGTTTAGATAAGTACATCAGTAAAGCTCTCATGACTGTGGAAAACATTGCAATTTAAATACTTGGTGGTCAGTCATTGAATTTTGAACTTTGTAGGCACCTGTGCAAAGACTAGATTCAACGAAGAGAGATGAGAGGTCAGGTAATCTTTTAGAAGACTATGCTAGGCATTCAGAGATGTTGAAGGTCTGAACTGATGCCAGTATTAAAAATGGGGAGAGAGGAGAGAGAGAGAGAGAGAGAGAGAGAGAGAGAGAGAGAGAGAGAGATTTTTAATGTTAAGGACCTAACAGAGGAAAAGTATGACCTGACATCATGATTGAATTTAATGGTCTTGGAATAAAAAATCCCTCTAAAACACAGATATGGGCTTATAAATTTTTTACTTAAACAGTTGTCATCACCTTAAAAAGAGTCAAAATTCCTTTGCATTTCTTTCAAGAGCTTTCACTTCTGCCCGGTGTTTTCGGCCTTATGTCCATTCTCTCCCTGCTCTGAATATAGCAGGATATTTTACAATTTCTGGAACTTGCCAGCTTTTCTCAGGCTCTGCTTTTATTTCTCCACTAAGAATCCTTCTCCATCCTTGTCTTCTTGGCAAACTCCTCCTCTGTTTGAAAGCCCACCTCCAATATGACCTTCCCTAAGAGTCAGATTTACTGCATCTTCACATATTTTATACTTTATCCATATCTTCTTTGTGAAGTTATACATCACTTTGCAAAAGTTATTTTCTTAAAGTTTACATGTCTCCCCAGTCAAACTGTGCAGAGCTCAGAGAGCTTAATGCCTAGCACAAAGTAGACACTCACTTATTATTCACTTACACTGAAATAGAAAAAAATAACTGAGACTTGAAACCTGAAAATTGAAGATCAAGGTTGATGATGAATTCTATTGCTGATATTATCCAATTCTTGCCACATCCTTCAATGCCTTTCTTTGATATAACCCTCCCTGAGGGTTCTGTTCTTAATCTCCCTCTGTGTTTTGTTCTTAAGTACCACACAAGATAAGCCAGGGACCACAGGCTTGTCTGAGTTCAAAGCCAGTGTTTGTAACCACCAAACTCCACCGCCATATCTCTAGCTGCCACCACTTGATTTGAGCTTGGTTGGAACTGACCTATTTTGAGTCTGCTCACCAACCTATCAGCTATGCACATAGAGGGGTGAACACTTGTGATTAAAAATGAGGTTACATTGTGGTTCTGTAGCCACTGCTAATTTGTCTTCTGCTTTCTCCCTTGAGATCTTGCATTACCAGCCATTTTATTTAACTTGACAGCAGTCCTTAGTCATAAAAATGACATTGTGCATCTAAAGCACTGCCCCACATAGGTGAGGCGCTGGGCTGGGTTTGTAGCACCAAGAAAAGGAAACTGAGGTGAAGTATTGAAAAAAATCAGTAACTCTACTTGGAAAGATTACAGTTCATTCAAAAGACATTTTACAGAGAGGAGTTTCTGGAAAAGTTTTAGAGTATCAGGGAAAAATAACTAGGGAGGCTTTTTTTTACAGTGGTAGGTTAAATTAATAAACTCAAATATCTAATCTAGTCAGTAACCTGAATTTGGTAGTACAGTAGAGGTATTTGCCCTTAGTTTTTCATTGTGTTTCCTATGTCAGATAGAACTAAATAGAAATTTGGGTACCTTGATGCAAATTTGAGAGTAGGCTCACAATTCACCATCTTCTTTGAGCATCAGCTACTTACCCAGTAGTGGGAGGGCTATAAAAGTGATTCCTGTTCTGGCTAAACGTATAGCTTGTGGGGGAAGCAATTCTGCCATGAATCTTTTTTTGTGTTGTTTTTATTTTTATTGAATTTATTGAGGTGACATTGGTTATTAAGATTATATAGGTTTCAGGTGTATAATTCTATAATACATCAGGTGTATGTAGTATTGTGTGTTCACCACCCAAATCTCCTTCCATCACCATTTATGCCCCTCTACCCTCTTCTACCTCTCCCCACTGCCTTTCTCTCTGGTAATCAACATACTGTTGCCTGTGTCTATGAATTTGTTGTTTTTGTTTTTTATTTTTATTTATTTTTTGCTTAATTCCTTCACCTTTTCAGTCAGCCCCCTACCCATCTCCCCTCTAACAGCTGTCACTGAATTTTTAACAACAAAAATCGTGATGGCATGCATGTAGCTGATATAAAATCAATATTTAGTCTTTAGTTCTTACCATATGCTAAAATTTTAAACAGGAGGACACACTGTGGCATGCGGCTAAAATAATTAGAAACAGGATTTAATACTTGCAGGGGCTCTCACCAGAGAAGAAGTGAATGTTGACGTGAAATGCCATAGACTATACCATTCTTTTTTTTTTGTATAATATAATCTAGCCAGCACCCCACAGGTTTAGATTTAAGGAGCAGGTATAAAGACGATTGTGAATTGGGGGAGGGCAGTTTTATATCTGCAATGCCCGCCCCCCAAAATCTTTTATTCACTTGCTTTATACTTACGGATCTGAACAGCTGTCAAAGTTTTGAATTAGTCAATATGCAACTCTCTGCCAAGGGGTCAAAAGGTCAAGCGTGCTCCCACATGGTCTTAGGCAAGCCAGCTTCTGCCCACTGTGGGCAAAGGTGCCCCGCTCACAGGAGCCAGAGCAATACCACCACACTGTGTATTCTGGGAAAGGTGCAGCCTGCTTTGCATTCAGTAAACGAAGCTTTGCATTTGGGGCTCTGGGGGAAAAAAGATGTAAAGGAAACAAAACACAATGAAATGGAAGCAAAATGTTGGCAAAACTCAAATTGCATTGGATTTATACTTATTGGATTTCTGAAGTAAGCTGACAAGAAAAATTACCTTCATTGCAAATCACTGAAGGGCTTTTCTATAGAATAAACACACTCAACAGAGAAGAGCTAATTCAAAGGAAGCTTCAAAATGTTAATACAATAATTAAGCAGTAAGGCACAACAGGCAGCCTGTTTCCACGGAGCTCAGCGTGCCTCAGGTGGGGTATAAGGTACAAGGCTGAAGGCTAAATGACTTCAACCACCTGAGATTGGCTATAATCATCTTAAAATATGATATGAGAGGACTATTGCCCTCATTGGAAAGTATTTACTCATGCAAACAAGCAGAAAGAACCAAATCCTCTGTATTTTGTGGGCAGTCTTTAAGAGCTGAATTATTGGAATCAGCCTCAAAACTTGGAAACTGAAATGCTTCTAATTGGAGCCTGCATTTTCCCATGTTCTTGGTGGTCTTTCCCTTTGCTGAGTGTCTCATCGTCTCATCCTTTTATTTAAATCTTCCTGTCGCCAAATTCTTTCTGTTTGGAAAAACCCTTATATTCCATTTGGCTTATTAGTGACTTGTGCATGTTTCAGATGGTTTTGCTAAAGCTGCTAACCAGCCTGTTACCTGTGTAGCTTTATCTCCCACAAAGCAGATTAAAACAGTGCTGCTTCTTAAACTCTACCGTGTACCAGGGACATCCAGGGTCTTATGAAATGTGGATTCTGATTCTGTAGGTCTATGGTGGAGCCTGAGGTTCTGCATTTCTGAAAAACTCCAGGGAGAATACCATATAAACAGCAACATCTATTTGTTTTTTTAAAAATATCAGAGCCCCATGTGATAATAGGAAAATAAAGGCCACACGATAGGAAGGTAAAAAGAACAATGTTTTCAAACAGTTGATTCTCTTTCCTGTTTGTTGATAATTGATCTGATAGAGAAGAAAGGAGGGACCAAGAATCATGAACTTGCTGGGGATTATAGATAAACATATTAGTCTTATTTTTAGTCTGATTGATACATCTGTAGACAAGAGAATTCCATTTTGATATCAATGCCACAGGAAAATCTCAAGGCAGTGACATATCATTGTTTTGGGGCTTTGTTAGCAGTTCAAGTTTAGTCCAGGTAAATGGTGACTAGACATAGATTGAGAGGAGGTAAAGACTGGTTTTAAATGAATGGGCAGAATGGTTTTTGTGCATGGTTAGTGTCTACACACCTGATGCTTCCCTCCTGTGCTTCGGCACTCTGTTACACTGTGGATTTCTTTTGGGCTCTAGAGGTAATGTGAACATGAATTCCATAAATCCGTAGTAATTGAAAATGGTGAGAAAAATAAGACAACTGCTATTTTCCAGAACTCTCTGTAAATGGAGACAAAGGATGTTTTTGCTTGTCTGCTTATTCTATCCTGTTTTTGTTTTCCCAAACAAGAAGTGTCTGGGTGGGGAAGTGCTCTTAAGTATCCTGAGCATTCGATGTGAAACATCCTGGGTTTCTAGCTTCTCCTTTGCTGCAGTGTGTAATTCTGAACGTTTATTTAGCATTAATGATGAGCTGGTCAAATGAAGTCCTAAGGAGAAATAATTATTTCCTGAAATGCTTTTAACATTTCATTGACTTGTATTTTCAAGTTCCGTCCAACTTCAATTGTCTTTCATTAAAACATCAACAACTATCTGAGGAACTGAAGAGAAATATGATCTCCCATTCTTCTAATTGCCTCTCAGAAGTATTTTTTGTGTGTGTTGGCAATGACTCTTCATCCTCTTTGCATCTGCTTGGTTCAGTTCCTCATTATTCCTGATCTGGGTTACTGTCCATACAAGTGGTGTACCACTCCAGGGTCTGTGCTCCCAGGAAGCTGTGTACTCGTCCTGATCACAGCCTTTACCCTTCCCGGAGTGACCCCTGCACAACTTCCCCAAGGCTCTTATTACAAAGCTCAAAAATCAGTGCTTCATTAGTTCCTCTCTTCACTCAGGCCAATAGCTTAACATGGCAGACAATGCCAGTCCAAACTATTTCTGCAGTTTTATCTCCTGTCACCCTACCTTAGTCCAGGATACTACTTGTCTCACCTGGTTCACTCCTGTTCATATACATCTATCTATCCACTCCTGTTCATATATATCTATCTATCCACTCCTGTTCATGTACAACTATCTACCTTTGCATGGCATTTCCCCGTCTAAGGTTTTACTCTAATGCCTATTCCTGGTTGAGCTTTGTCTAATATTGCTGGACAAAATTAATTGCCCACTTTCA
>NW_005355740.1:0-489 GCF_000412655.1 Myotis brandtii | reverse complement strand
GCTGCTCTTGAAGATCACTTGGATTGTTCTACCTGGAACAATCCTGAGATTTGGAGGTTGTCACTGCAGCATACGTAGCCCATGTTTACTGCATAAATTTTGAATATTAACCTACTTGGCTTTCAGCCTGCAACCAAGGTACATGCCCTTGATCAGAATCGAAACCGAGACCCTTCGGTCTGCAGGCTGACACTCTAACCACTGATCAAAACCGGCTAGAGCCCACCTTCAATTTTAAATGATAGCCTTGCTGGATAGAGTAGTCTTGGTTTCAGATTCTTGCTTTTCATTACTTTGAATACTTGTTGCCATTCACTTCTGGGCTGAAGTGTTTTTGTTGATGGATCAGCTGACAGCCTTATGGGAAATCCCTTGTAGGTAACCAACTGTCTCCATCTTGCTGCCTTTAAGATTTTCTCTTTGTCTTTACCTTTGCCATTGTAATTATGATATGGCAGGATTTCTTTTGGTTCATCTTGATTGGGACTC
>NW_005355739.1:0-276 GCF_000412655.1 Myotis brandtii | reverse complement strand
GGGGCTGCCCTCAGGCCGGGCTTTCCTGCTCCCTGATCAGGCCCAGCTGGGGGCTGCCCTCAGGCCAGGCTTGCTTTCCTGCTCCCAGATCACCATGGCAACTGAGGAGCAGGCAAAGTTTGGGGCTGCCCGCAGGCCAGGCTTGCTTTCCTGCTCCCGGATCCTCATGGCCACCGGGGAGAAGGCGCAGCTGGGGGCTGCCCAAAGGCCGGGCTTGCTTTCCTGCTTCCGGATCAGGAACAGCTGGGGGCTGCCTACAGGCTGCACTTTTCTACT
>NW_005355738.1:0-961 GCF_000412655.1 Myotis brandtii | reverse complement strand
AAGAGCAAAATTATCTCTATTAGGGCTAAAACAGATGGTATCGCCATAGACCGTGCTGACATCAAAGGATAATGAGGGAATAACATAAATAATTCTAAATACATAAATTTGAGACCTCAGACAAAATGGGCCAATTTCACAACTCGCCCAGCGTAAAATAAATAATTTGAATAGTCCTATAACTATTTAAAAAATTGAATTCATAATTAGAAAAGAAATCTCCAGTCCTGGCCACTGTGGCTCCAGTTGATTGGACCCTCTCCATACACTGAAAGGTCAAAGGTCTGATTCCTGGTCAGGGCATATACCCAGGTTTTAGGTTCAGTCATGGGTCAGGGAGTATGCAGGAAGCAACTGATGGATGTTTTACTCTCATATCAATGTTTCTCTCTCTCCTTTCCTCTCTCTCTAAAATCAATTAAAGCAAAAACTAATAATGAAATCAATTAAAGCATGTCCTTGAGTGAGGATTAAAAACATAATAATAATAAAATTTTAAAATAAATAAGAAATCTTTAAAAATAAATAAGAAACCTCCATCCCAAATGGTTTAACTAAAAAGTTCTACCCAAATTGGTGTTAAAGGAATAACACCAATTTTACATAATTTCCTCTATGAAATACAACAGGAAGGAATACTTCCCAATTCATGTTATGTAGCCTTTTTATCAAAACAAAACAAAGTATAAAACAGAGAAAACTGCAGGCCAATATCTCTCAGGAATATAAAATGCAAAAATCCTTAATAAAATATTCGCAAATAGAATTTATCAATCTATAAAAGAAATATAAATAGAAGGAAAGTTCCTCAACATAATAAAGGCCATCTATGATAAACCCTCAGCTAATATCAGACTAAATGGTGAAAAACTGAAAGCTTTTCCTCTATGATCAGGAATAAGACATGGATGTTCACTCTCATTCTTTTTACAAAATATATTTTTATTGATTTCAGAAAGGA
>NW_005355737.1:0-1597 GCF_000412655.1 Myotis brandtii | reverse complement strand
CCTCTCCCTTCCTCTCTATAAAAAATCAATAAAATTATTTAAAAAAATAAAAAAGAGAAAAATGTCAGGATTGGGTCGGGGGTTCCTCTCTGTAAAAAATCAATAAAATTATAAAAAAAAATAAAAAAGAGAAAAAAGTCAGGATTGGGTCGGGGATGGATAAACACTTTTTGCCAGGGAAAGCCAATCCTAGGGTGTTTTTATGCAACAACTAGTATATATAAACACTCAACTCAGACTGTGATTTTGCTTGCAGGTAAATCTCCTTTGGAATATATTACTTACCCTGACATTCACAACACATCTGGATATATTCAGAGAATGTGTGATTTTGCTTTCTTTTACTTAAGCATTTATTTTAAATGAATGTCTCTGGGACTTCAAACCATGGCTTATGAGACATTCAATTTTAATTCATTGAGGGTGTGGACCACATCACCTGTTCACTCTCTGGCCCTACCTGAATCCACTGCTGTTCTAGTTGCACAGTAGGCACTACCCCTTCCTAGAAGCTCATTGAAAGGAATGAATACTGGACAGCAAAAAGCAAGTTCTTGAAAGGATAAGATGTCATAACAGAAGACTCTCCTTTGCCTAAACTTTAATGCCAAGAACTGCTTGTACTTGTTCTGTGTGAGCCCAACAAAGAGATTAGGAATACAATGCATCTCTGCTCAGGAAAACGATTAAGCTTTCCTTTGGGCAAAGCTATATTTATTTCCCTTGCTCCTGCCTACAAGTAAGTGCTTAGAGATTATTTCACAAACACCGTCTTTCCTTCAAATAACTTATGTAAGAATTAAAATATTTAATTAACTAAAGCAATCAGGAATTCTTTTTCAATTCTCAGTTCTCTAAATTATCTCATTTCCTCAAAATTTGTGCATTACAACTTCAAAGAGGTAAAAAAGATATTTCATTTCATAAAGAAATTCAGAGGAAAACACCTTGAAAAAAAGATTTATAGAAAATATGACAAACGACTAATATCTTTATTAACACTATCATATCATGCCAGTAATCTTAATAAAGAAATTAAATATATGCTTATTTCTAGCCTATAAAATTATGAATAAAGTTAAATAATATTTTCCCCATTAAAAAAAACCAACAACCCAAGGCATTCTCTGTTAAAATAAACTATTATTAAGAAGCCCAAGCAGATTGGGCTTCATCCACCCTATTTGAAAGGGTGGGCCATCAGGACTGGCTTATTTCCCGTTTTCCTTCCTTCAGAGACTTTTGAGGACGCTTCAGGGAGGGTTGAGTTCTCTGGCAACTATTTTTAATGCCCCCCAGTACTGACAAAAGACTGTGCAATAGGCATAGTTCCACATTGTTTAGATTCACTTCAACCACTTTGAAATGCCATCTGGACACATTCCATAAAAATCACCAAAATATCCATGTCTGCTGACTACTTTCACTCCTGAGACCCTTGTACTGACTATATTGCATGAAGATGCTAACTGCAGAATACAAGCTGGTAAAACTTTAGGAAAATAATAAATGCATGTATTTAACCATTCAATAACTACTTAGTGAGCAAAGGACCTTGCAAAAGCTAGTGTTTCTATTAAAGGATGAGAGGAAATAG
>NW_005355736.1:0-415 GCF_000412655.1 Myotis brandtii | reverse complement strand
GCAGGACTGAGAGCAGCCATACTGCTTGCTCAGCCCACCCTGCTGATCGCCTGGGACTCGCCCCGCCCAAGCCGTGCACAGAAGCTTTTGCATATGAAAGGCCCAGCCCTTTGTAAGCTGAAAATAACTTAACAAACTGCAGCTGCCCCAAGGCCCCAGGGCAACTTGCATTGCTTTACAGCTGGCTTCTGCTGGGTAGCCTCAGGCAGAGGCTAGATTAGCACCTCCTTAGATCCAAGAGCCAGTGTACCCAGTGGTCAGAGTGGGACCATCCAATTACAACTCCTCAGATCCATAAGGGACACACTCAGGGGGCAGACTCAGTGAGCACCAAAGCCCCACTGAAGCAAGTCTTGCCCCAGAAGGGTGTCTTCAGCACAGAAGTTCTCCCACTGCAGACACAGCTGATTCTCAC
>NW_005355735.1:0-823 GCF_000412655.1 Myotis brandtii | reverse complement strand
GTGTGTGTGTGTGTGTGTGTGTGTGTGCACGTGCACTGTTGATATTCAGTTGACCCTTGAACAACATAAGGGATAGGGGCACTGACCTCCTACATAGTGGAAAATCCCCATATAAATTTTGAATGCCCCAAAATGTAACTACTGTTGACCAGAAGCCTTACTGGTAACATAAGCAGTTGATTAACACATGTTTTGTATGTCATCCTATCGAATAAAGAGGGAATATGCTAATTGACCCTCATGGCAGGAGAGGGCAGTTAGGGGTGACCAGGCCTGCAGGGGAGGGCAGTTGGGGGTGACCAGGCCTGCAGGGGAGGGCAGTTGGGGGTGACCAGGCCTGCAGGGGAGGGCAGTTGGGGGTGACCAGGCCTGCAGGGGAGGGCAGTTGGGGGTGACCAGGCCTGCAGGGGAGGGCAGTTGGGGGTGACCAGGCCTGCAGGGGAGGGCAGTTGGGGGTGACCAGGCCTGCAGGGGAGGGCAGTTGGGGGCGATTGGGCTGGCAGCAGAGCAGTTAGGCATCAATCATGCTTTCAGGGGAGTCGTTAGGTGGTGATCAGGCTGGCTGGCAGAAGCGGTTAGTGGCAATCAAGCAGGCAGGCAAGCGAGCGGTTGGGAGCCAGCAGTCTTGTATTGTGAGAGGGATGTCTGACTGCCAGTTTATAAACTGGCAGTCGGACATCTCCCAAGGGGTTCCAGATTTGAGAGGGTGCAGGCTGGGCTGAGGGACACCCCCACCCCCACCCCAGTGCACAAATTTGGTGCACTGGGCCTCTAGTATGTATTATTTGTTGTATTCTTCCAATAAAGTAAGGTAGAGAAAAGA
>NW_005355734.1:434920-445189 GCF_000412655.1 Myotis brandtii | reverse complement strand
TCACTTGAAGCCTAAAACACAGACACCTGTCTTAATTTTCAGGGCTCAAGTAGAAGTGTTTAAAAAAGCATATCGAATGCTTGAGAATAACATAGGCACAACAAAGCAAAAAGGGAAACACAGCTTTGAAAAACAGACTTCACTTGAAGCCTAAAACACAGACACCTGTCTTAATTCCTCAGGGCTCAAGTAGAAGTGTTTAAAAAAGCATATTGAACGCTTGAGAATAACATAGGCACAAAAAAGCAAAAAGGGAAACACAGCTTTGAAAAACAGATACCAAAGGACAGCCACTTAGGAAGACACTTTGGCAGTTTCTTACAAAACTAAACATACTCTTACCGTGAGATCCAGCAATCGTGCTCCTTGGTATTTACCCAAAGGAGTTGAAAATTTACGTTCACATAAAAACTTGCACACAGATGTTTATAGCAGCTTTATGTGTAATTGCCAAAACTTGGAAGCAACCAAGATGTCCTACAGTAGGTGAATATGGTGCATTCAGACAATGGTATTATCCAGCACTAAACAGAAATGAGCTATCAAGCCATGAAAAGACCTGGAAGAAATTGAATGTGTAACAACACTAAGTGAAAGAAGACAATATAAGGAAGATACATACTCTATGATTCCAATGATATGACAGCCTAGAAAAGGCAAAACTATGGCGATGATAAAAACGATCAGTGGTTGTCAGAGAGAAAAGGGAGGGAGATGAACAGGCAGAGCACAGATGAGTTTCAAGGCAGTGAAAATAATCTGTATGCTATTATAATGGTGGATCTATGTTTTTATATATTTGTCCAAACCCATTTAATGTACACCAAGAGTGAGTGAACCCTCAGGTGAAATATAAACTTGGGGTGATTATGATGTGTGGATGTAGGTTCCTCCTTGATTTAAAAAAAAGTACCATTCTGGTGAGTGATGTTTATAATGAAGGAAGTTATGCATGTCTGGGGGCAGGGAGTATTTGGGACCATCTTTCTACCTTCCTTTCAATTTTGTTGTCAACCTAAAACTTCTATAAAAATTAAAGTCTTAAAAATAAATCCATTCTAGACTATTGGCCACTTCTCCCCTTAATAGATTCTCTTTCCTAATGCCATGAATATTTTAGGTATTAACTACCTTCCTAAGAAGAATTTCTCTAACATAGTCCTTCATAAATGAGGACTATTTTGTCCCCCAGGAAACACTTAACAATCTCTGAAGACACTTTTATTGTCATGATTGGGGGCATGGTGGTACTGGCATCCAGTGGGGAAAGACCAAGGATGCTATTAAGCATCTCCCAATGCACGAGATTATCCTCCACAATGATTATCTAAAATGTCAGGTTGAGAAATCCTGCTCTAATATATCTGTCTTTCCCAGGCTGAGTCTAGGAAACTACCTGGATCCCCCCAAAAGATGCAATTTGTTTGCTTTCTAAAACCAAAGCCTGCCACATTTTCTATTCAGAAATATTGGTAATGGTACTATCCGCAATGTACAGAGTGAAATTTGACCCTACCTAGAGTGTGGTGCAACAACTTTTGGTCCAAAAAGGGGCAATAATTATTAAAGAAAAGTTTGTTTCCTCAATTTAAGTTATATCATGGGCCTTACTCCAAATAGAAAAATACATGGGAGTGCAACCCCAAGGGGACTCCATTTTCTTTACATAAAAATATGTCTTTATTTAGGTATAAATCTGTGAGTAGAACAATCTGAGATCAGTCTGCCCAGTCCTACTGACCTGACTAAACTGTTTCTCAGTTTCCATATAAATGAAATTTTGAGAATGCCATGGTTTGGGACACACATAGGGAAGGCAAACCTTAAGAACCAACTGCTATTTTAAATCCAGTACAGTCTAACCTCACTAAAATATAAAGAGACAAACATTGTAGTTCTAGAAAGGCCTACACTTGCTAATCATACATTCAATTTATGGTTCAAAATAATGTCCTTAACATTTTAGGCAGAAACACAAAGATGACTTTATTAGGTCAGAAATACCCCAGTATAAAAACAGGTGTACATACATGTCTCATATGTCCATATTGAAATGGACTCATCTAGGGAACCCCTCCAAGAATAAAACATGTCTGACCCAAGCATAAACATGCAGAAATTGCTGATAGTCTTCTGGAATGGCTGCTTACAAAACATTAAGATCCAGATGCCACATAACATTCAGCAAACTGTTATATGTCCAAGTGCTAAAATAATTTTACCACTTTATGTTACTTCAACTGGTAAGTTGTTCAGGAAATAGTTCACAGAAATACACACACACACACACACACACACACACACACACACACACACCATGGAGAGTGAAAACTTAGTTTGGTTTCCAGAGGACTCATCAAAAGCATTTTGTGAATAAGAAGCATGAAAATTAGTTAATTTTGTTCACTGCTCTGTTTCCAGTGCCTAGAACACAGCACAGGGAGAATGACAAAATTCAATAAATATTTGTTGACTGCGTATGGAAAAGTAAAAACAATAGAGGGCTGATATTTAAAGAGGAAAATGAAGATAAATGCTGCTTAAGTTACTTGTTTCCTTATGATTGAAACCCACATTCAGGATCAAACCAGAAGGAACAGTTCATTTTAATCATCATTTGGAGTAATTCATTTTTCTACAAATTGCTGTTATTTAAATGGCCTTTACCATTAAATGATATGAGCCCTGTTTCAATATACTTAATATTCTTCCACATATTAAATAAAACTGGTGAAATGTCTCTCAAACTAACTTGCAACCAACCAAGTAACAACAGAAATGTCAGTGTCTTCTCCTGCTTAAAAATGTACTCAGATAAACCCAATGGAGGCGTGCATGAAGGCCTTTGATCCATTTATGGAATTTCTCCAGACTCAGCTAAAACCTCATTGTCTTCCTTGGTTCCTCTACTCCATTTTTGGTTTCATATCTTGATTACCCAACTGCTTACAGCACATATTTACATGTCAATTTTATACTGTCCCCACTTTGATATTGACCCTATCTATCCCTTTCTCACTGCTTCAAATCATGTTTTCTGAGATTTCATAATGACCTCTTGACTGTTACCATGGTAATTGCCCCCTGCATGGATCCCACACTAGTTTAGGGCTCCGTTCCTCCATTGTTCTCATAATAACTGTTTCCATAATAACTCTAATAGATAGCCATCAAGATCAATTTCCGGAAGTGTGAACTTAGAAATTGTAGCTCTAGCATTTGTGCTGAAGGGTTGGGGTCATTCTGAAATGATTGTAGACATAATTCATTCATCAGAGTTAAAGCAGCATTGTCTTAAAACTCCTGAAGAACTGTTTTTTAATTTATCTCTGAAACAGAGCAGTTATATTTAAGGCTCTTGTACTGAGTGGTGCTAATACCAGTTGCAGAATGGGGATGGCAAATGCCATAAGGAGGACCCAGGACCATGGCAACTTCCAAGCCTGATATTTGAATACTCTTATTACTATTATTCTTATTTAAAAAATAATTATACCTAATGAACTTTGAAATTAGCAAATGGTAATTACTAAAGAGTGGTCTTAAAATGTAACTTCTAAATTCATTCATTGTTCATATAAGAAAGAAAGTCAACGTTCAGAAAAGTTGACCTTTAACTACATCTTCCTCAAATTGCAGGTGGCATCTCCCAAAGTGTTATAGTAACACCTAATTATAGTAAATTTAAGTTCATTCGATATTAGAAAGGCCAAAGTGTTGTCTAATTGAATGTGCATGTCCTAACCCCATTTACTGGAATACCATATATGATAGGTTTAACAGAAATATAAAGTCATAATAATTATAATTTATAAGCCTCTTATGCCTGAATTCCCTTCTACTTACAACCAAATATACAGTGGTAAACTGAAAATGTTGTTCTCTATATTATAATTATTTGGGTTCTGTAGTTAACTAGTAGAAGGGAGGAGAAATTTTAGATATAACATATGAGTCTGACTCTCTAAATTTACAAATTAAAAAATTGTCAATGAAAAGATTAAATTGCCTGCCAATTTCACTGTGCTTCAAAAGCAAAACTATGCCTCGAATTCAGAGTAATAATTTTTCTGCTTCAGAATGCTTAAAATGGGAAAATGCAAGATCAATTTTGTAATCACTACATAATGTAATTCTATAATTTATTTCCTAAATGCATGCGAGAGTATTGCCTGTTAAGATATTTTTTAAAAGTTAAATTCTATTCTAATGATTTCCAAGAGCAGTTTTATGTATTGGTGACTTCAGTGCCATTATTATATATTAATAGATTCCTATCTTTTTAATTCAGATTCCATTTCTAATTACCAAAGTGACTATAGCTACTAATGCCAAAACTGATTTAAAAGTGCAAAACCAAGCCAAATCATAGAAGGCTGACAATTTACTGGCTAAAAGTCTCAAATCACTAGTTCATATTTTTTTCTAAATGTGTCTGTAACAAAATAGATATCCCATAAATAATTGGTAATTAGTTGTTATCAACTTTTTAAGCACCAATGCAAAGGGAGAAAATAGAAGTTTGAGTCAGGTTCAATGCAGTTAGATAGTCCTGAAAGCATTACTCTATCAGTTCTTTATAATAGACTCCCTTTTCTGTTTTGTTTGTAACATATGTAGTTGCTTTCTTGATTATGGTACTTACAACATTCGTTTAGAGAAGAAAAATAGAATTGCCCATAATGACTAAATTCTTAGCATGATGGTTATAATTAAATGAGAAAAAAAGTCATGAGGTAAAAATAAAGAAGAAAAATATCCCTTAAATATATTCATGTTTTATAGTATAATATAATGTATGAATCATATCTAAAGTTATGGAATGTGCTAATATCCACATTTATTAGCAATTTGGTAAATTCTGAATACTTAATAAGTGCCATGCACTGAGTTAAGCCCATTATACACATCACCCAATTAGTTTTTCACAGAGATTTTATGAGACACATTATTATTTCCATTTTATAGATGAGACAACTAGAGAAAAAAGCAACTGAACATGATGACATAGTCATGAAGTGTCAGAGCTATGGGTTGGGCTCAGGCATCCCTGACTGCAAAGGCAGGTGGGTGTTTTTCAATAAGCTGAAAAGGTTTCATTTAAATGTAATGCATATATTAGCCATTTATTAAAGGTTCTTAGAAAAGCAAAGATGTTTTGAAAAATAAATGTAGAAAATTTCAAAATTATCCCCATAGATTACCATCAATTATATTAACACTAGAGGCCTGGTGCACAAATTCGTGCACATTGAAAGGAAATTAATTAGAAGGAATCTTTTAGAGGTCAGAGAGGGACCATGGGAGGTTAGCTCCAGGGTGTGTCTGGCTCATCTCTCCCAGTCCTGATCAGGGCCTATCAGGGCTGTTTTGCCCAGTCCCCATTAGAGCTAATCAGGGACAGCCAGCTGGGGAGGGACCACGGGAGGTTAGCCGGCCAGGGAGGGACTGTGGGAGGGCTCCAGGGTGTGTCCGGCCTGTCTGCCCAGTCTGGATTGGCCAGACCCCAACAGCAAGCTAACCTACCAGTCAGAGTGTCTGCCCCCTGGTGGTCAGTGCACGTCATAGCAACTGGTCGAGAGGTGGACCGAATGGTCGGACACTTAGCATATTAGACTTTTATATATATAGATAAGTTCTAGATGGACAACTTAAGATTAAAAAGATTTATAATATTAGTCTATTTCTGATATCACCAAGTTTTGAAACATTAACTATTACATAAATAGTATATATTTGCATAAAATTATGTAAAATTCACAATTTTAGAAACTATTATTGTATTGTTTTCAACAATTAGAAAGAATAAAAATAATGCACAAGTAAATAATAATACCCCACAGTACATCTGTATACATATGTCATTTAGTAATTTTATTTATTATGCATGTTGGATATATTTATCACCTATAAGTATGTTAGCATATATGCAATTTATCTTAAGTCGTAACATTTATATGTTTATGTGTGTATGGCATAATCAAGTAAAGAAAAGAAAATAGCTGTTTCTTTTTTTTTTAACCAAAAAAAGCACTCTTCTAAACAACTTAAAAGCACAAAATGCTTAGAAGAATTTCTTAAAATATTCTGGAAGAAAAAAGATGAAAAAAGCACTTATTTATACCTTGTAGGTCTGAGTATATAAAATTTTCTTCTTGCAACATTTTGAGTAATTTTCTGAAGTGTTCATGAGCCAAATTACTGATCTTCAGGAAGATGAGTAATTATCCAAACTGAATGCTTCCTTGTGAATACTGCAAACACAGTTAAAGAGGCACTGACATAGATGATGCTAGAGTGTAGCACTATATTGCTTTTTTTGAATTGGTAAAGACATCTTGAATGTGGCCAGAGAAAGTATTATTAGTTCTGTTTTACGTCTGACCTCTTTAAAAAAAGCAGCAGCATTCAAGATAAATTTGACCTGGTAACAGAGTGACAGGAGCTGGGATCCTGCGTACCGTCACCTGAAGGCTTCCTTCACTCTCAGAGATGACCACTGCGTGGAGGAAAGCTGTCAGTGTTTGTGCAGGTTTGATTTACCTGTCTAATTTGGATCCTAATTATGTCCCTGGGAGGGGAATGTAACTGACTCTGTGCTCTGACGGCACCTGGTGCACAGTTGGATTCTCACTAAGTGTTGAATAACAATTTACAGAAATCAATTTAATAATAGGAAAACAGGCCCTTCTGCAGTGCAGTAATTTTTTATCTCTAAGAATTACTGGGAAAAAAATTCTAGCTTAGCAAGGAATGGGCAATACTTGTGGTCATTCTGTCCTACAGGAAAATGCCATGTGTCTCCCAAGGGCATTTAGTGTCGACAGCAGACAAGAGCAAAGCCGGGGACTCTGGAAAGAGTCCAGTGCAAATGGGAGAGGGAAAATGCATCGTTCCCATGCCATCTTGTTGTGGTGTGCCCTCTGGAAAGGCTGGCATGGATGCTCATGAAGCAGATGCAGTCCTCTAGGCAATCCATGCCGCGTGCGCTGGCCTCCCAAACCCATGTAGCCAATGAGAGCACATGAAGAGCAGCCCTAGGATCATGAGATTCTATCACTGCAAGGCCCTTCAGCAGACAGACCCAAGCCCTTCAGCTTGAAACTGAAGCCCAGAGATATTACGTGGCATGCTCAGAGCCGTGCATAGATTGTGTGGTGCCTTTTTCATTATGCTATCCTCTTCCAAACAAAACCAATAAGAAACATGTCTTTCTTTCAGGGGCATACACAGAAAGTTTGGTGCTTAAAATAATATTTTCTGCTGGCCAGCATGACTCAGTGGTTGAGTGTCGACCTATGAGCCAGGAGGTCACGGTTTGATTCCTGGGCAGGGCACATGCCAGGGTTACGGGCTCCATCCCCAGTGTGGTGTGTGCAGGAGGCAGCCGATCAATGATTCTCCCTCATCATTGATGTTTCTATCTCTCCCTCTCTCTCCCTTCCTCTCTGAAATCAATAAAAATATCTTTAAAACATGAAATAAAATAATATTTTCTATACCACTCTTAAAAATAAAATATTGCCTCTGTTCATATTTATTTTTAGTTAAATACGAGATAGGTCAGACTAGTACTGGTCAACCACTGTTATGTGGAAATTAATGTAATGGTATTATTGGTCACAGGATGCCATTCCATTATTTGCTAGAAAATCCGATATTTTGGTTGTGACTTCCATGCACCTGTCCTTTCTCCTTTGCTATTTTAAACACTTGTTTGAAGCAATTTCTATCCTGCATTCTTCCCAGTGGGGTTTTGATTGCCCATCCAACCCTCATAATTGGTTTGGTTTTCCAGACCCATTACCCTGATAGATGAAATATCAGAACAATAGTAGCATTGGAAACATTAACAACTGCATTTCAACAATTCCATCTTTGGGTAATGAATTCAGAGCAGAGTACTTGGATCTATACTATAATATTATGATGGCCGATGGTTCTTTTTTCTTTTTCATAAACCCGTGATGTGAATGAAATAATATAACTTTAAAATCTTGGTGATCATATAAACGGAAAGCTATTCGTTGTGTGTTATCCATAATGTATGACCGCAGTCCTCTACAACTTGTGCTGATTGCTAGATTATAGGTAACACTTTGAAACAAACAATTGAACATGATTTTATAGCTTGGTATTATATATGAGTATGACTTTTTAGAGTTGCAAGAAGAAGAGGAGTTATCTACTTAGAAATAACAATGCATTATGGTCTACCATTCATTTTCCTAACACAACTTGCTGGACTTTTTCTTATGCCCCTTTTGAAATAAAAAGAATTAGAATATAGGGATGTTAAAAATATAAGTGTCATGACAGAATTTATATGAAAAGTGTTACTCTTATATTGAAATGTGTCTATGTCTGGTAAAAGGCAGTCATTTCTTTTGGCTACACGGAATTATAAGATACAAATATTTAAACTAGAAATACAAGGCCATATTATCATGATAGAGCTACTAAAAATAACACAGCTAAGTATGGTGTATTTTAAAGTCATAATTTTTGTTCTTTCAATTAATTAAAAATAATTTCTGTATTTATGTCAATATCTTAATGGACTAGAGTATAATAAGCCCTTTGCTTTCTTGCCCAAATGGTGGTTTCTTGCTAATAGTTAAGAAACCTAGTTCTGTATTTGTATTCCTGTCCCTGACACCTGTACATGGGAGGCGTATTATTAAAGTTGATCTTTTCTGCTCTTGTATTTGCTTTGCTATACTGGACTCTGGTGATTCAGCATGGTGACCTGGAGAGTAAAAGCAAAATAAATTATCTATGAAAGATGAATAAAGTACCCTTTTCCTTCATTTCTTCCCTGAGAACCCAATGCCCTATGTAACTTATCTAGTCTAAAAACATGCAAAAATTAGTCTGGGTATAAAGCTGTTTACTGCAGCACCATGTAGATTTCAAATGAATGAAAGAATGTGTGGGAATTAGAGATTAGAGTTTGCCCCTCTCCCTAACAGAGTAGTTCCTTTTACCATAAAAGGGGAAAGCTTTTAGACTAGGCTTTTACAAAAATTGCTTCACCATCTAGGCTCTCCCTCCTTCCAAAATTATCTTTTTTTTCACATGGCTCAATATAATCTCCCTGTCAAATGGAGCACCTCAGACTTCATCCTGATGCTAAAAAGAGCTTCTCACTGTTCAGTATGTGCTGCTTTCCTAGAGACAGATGGTAGCTGGAGTCATAGGAAGAGTCATAGTCAAAGTAGATTTTCAACTCTATTCTTCCAACTAGGTACTCTGGAGATGCTTTTCTCACTAGCTGACCTAAGACACAAATGTACCTTCCTGAGAAAAACCTGTATTTTTTCATAAACAATACACTATATTCCCAAAGTAAAAGAGGACACCCCTCCTGTTCCTTTTTCAATTGGGTTTCTTAAAGGCAACAATGAGCTTTTGATATCTGTTTTGACCAGCCATATTCTACAGAGTTAGCTCATATTCAGATTCTGTATTATGTTCCTGTTTTATTTTTTGAATTTCAAGTTACCCCTGGCCTTAATTAGAGAACTTGCGAATTATTTCTATTTAAATAAACAATTTTTGTATATGTTTGATCCTTCTTCCAGGAAGATTTCCTACATGGTTGATAGGGCAATCAAGTAAGTTATTCAGCATCACATGATATACTTGTAAAACATTAGTAGAAGGTATGTACTTATACTAGTAAATACGCTAGTGGCCTGGTGCATGGACTCGTGCACCGGCAGGGTCCCTCAGCATGGCCTGCGAGGATTGGGCCAAAACCGGCAGTCCAACACCACCTGCCACTCCTGCCTGCGGCTCCCGCTCATCCCAGCCCTGCTGCCCCTGCCACTGGCTAGCGCCCAGTCAATCCCAACCAGGAGAGGCTCGTGCCGCCACAGCGGTGCTCGGCAGCTGCGAGCCCTGCATCTGGCACCACCTGCCACTCCTGCCTGTGGCTCCCGCTCATCCCAGCCCTGCTGCACCTGCCACCGGCTCTCGCCAGTCAATCCCAACCAGGAGAGGCTCCTGCCGCCACAGCGGTGCTCAGCAGCTGCGAGCCCTGCATCTGGCGCCCATTGGTCAGCTGAATGGTGCTCCCACTATAGGAGCGCATTAAGTTATTCAGCATCACATGATATACTTGTAAAACATTAGTAGAAGGTATGTACTTATACTACTAAATACATTAGTGGCCTGGTGCACGGACTCGTGCACCGGCGGGGTCCCTCAGCATGGCCTGCGAGGATTGGGCCCAAACCGGCAGTCCAACACCCCCTGCCACTCCTG
>NW_005355734.1:414128-433500 GCF_000412655.1 Myotis brandtii | reverse complement strand
TAATTTATAGTAAATAAGTATGGACCAGAGAGTCCTAGCACTGTGTAACTGGTAAATTGAGATAATAAACATTTTTTGAATGTTAAATGTATGGGAGTACATTTTTATAGAAATAATGAAAGTAATAAAATTTCATATTCTGCTACTAGACACTAGAAAATATATAAAAAAAATTAAGAAAAATGCAATTTAATGTCTAAGGCTTGTGATTTCAAATCTTGTTGAAATGTTCTAAACTAATTCCACAACATCAATATAACAAAGTCAAGTGGGTTTCAATGTACTCATTTACACCACACATCTTAATGACATTAACAAGGTAAAAAAGTACACAGTATTTTCCATATAAACTGTCACCTCTTTGTTACCTTCTTGAAATAACAGAGCAGTCCCTATAGAGTCTATAAAACTGGTAAAACTTGTGAAATTTTATAGCATTTTCTGAAATTATCTCTATACTCAAATTTAGGCCTCTTTTAGCAAAAACATCAGTGGGGATCAAGCCTGCAACCCAGGCATGTGCCCTGACCAGGAATCGAACTGTGATCTTCTGGTTCATAGGTTGATGCTCAACCACTGAGCCACACCGGCTGGGCTAGAGCACAGGTTTTTATTATGGTCCATAGATGGAGTGTACTTGGAGGGTCCCAGGCTAATGCCAGATTGGTCACCTCAAACCAAAAGATCACAGTTTGATAAGTTACATGTGGGTCTTACCTAAGGGGGACTTAACGGGAAGATTATGAGAGGCCAGGGACTGTTAATCACAGGGCTATTGTGAAAGTCATGTCAGAAACTTAGCCTTTGCTTCTCTCTAGGACAGCGCTTGCATGAGGGGGCTAGTGCCAGTTTAAGGTCCCTGCCGGCCTGTTGGTCAAACAAAATGGGGGCTGCTGCAGCAATTTCATGGAGCATGTTAGATAAACTCCACATACTCATCATCCAATCGTCATTTTCCTGTTTAGATTTTTTTAAAATAATTTTTATCTTCTATTTACTTTCCACTTTGGAGTTGGATTATTCCATAAACTAATGATGCCTCAATTCTTACAATAACATTATATTTAATTCTGAAGGATTATATTTGTCTTTAGAAAATTATATATTTCTCCCTTGCATATTTTATCCAACTTTGATTATGTACTTTTAAAATAGAACTATATAGATGATAATCACCTGAGAAAATATCAATTTTATATGACATACATATGTACATTTATAATTTATGCAAATATTGATAAACTATAGTCACATAATTTATCTCTTTGTTACCTTCTTGAAATAACAGAGCAGTCCCTATAGAGTCTATAAAACTGGTAAAACTTGTGAAATTTTATAGCATTTTCTGAAATTATCTCTATACTCAAATTTAGGCCTCTTTTAGCAAAAACATCAGTGATTAAATGTAGTGGGGTTTTTGTTCAAATAGTTCTGATGTAATATATTTGATAATTGGCTCACTTATTAAATACCAATTTAAACACTGATTCTTTTAGCAATGAACAATTACTCTCTTCAGTTTAGAGATCTGAATGGCAAAATTCCTGAGGACCATCCTAAAGTACATGTGTCTGACATTATCATCTCCAGTGAGCAGCCGTCACTGGATGTTAAATGTTTATCATAAGAATGCCCATTTTCTTGTTTCAAATTAATTTAAGTCATTCTCAATTCTTATGCAAGTCAATATAAAAATGTAAGTTATTCTTGCTTTTTCAATGATAGCTTCATTGCAGAAGTTGACATTTTAAAACTTCAATCATTTTTTATATTCCAGTTAGTTACTTCAAAAGGGACTTGGCAGACACTAGAGGGAGCCCAAGTTATCTAACCCTATTCTCAGGAGCTATAGTGACATCATTTGTTATCCTATTTATAAGCAGTAGATTTAATATTCAGGGTCAGGCCGAGACACATAGGAATGGAAGCAAGCAACCAAATAGCTTACCTTATTGAGATTTATAAAAAAATAAACTATCAAATAGATTTTCACAGCTTAACACTATAATCTTATAAATTGTTTTGAATGTTTCTAATATGGGAGAATATGAGCAGTATCTAAACATACTTGGAATCTAGATTGACAGAATGCAATATGAGGGATAATATAAGTTTCTTTAGGGATCGAATCTCAGTGTGTTTGCAAAATGTGGTCTATTTCCCTCCTGCATTCTAAGAACATAGGGGCCTTTAATATTCATAGTCTATCATTTTGCTTTATTGTTTTAGAGGTGATGAAACCCCTCTCTAAGCCCTTTTTCCATTTCTGCCTTCTCATCTCCCAAACATTATTTTTCCCTAAAATACATGTGAAAAATAATACCTGGCACAAAGGCAATTCACTTTTTTAGTGAGGCCTTCAGTGATAACAAAACAGAGATTGCATCATTTCAAAATATTCAGAATTTAGTGATACCGTCTCTTTGAAAAACCCAAACCAGGAAAATGCAGGCAGAGCCTATGTTTGGGTGGATGCTGGCTAGCTACAGTTCAGCTATTTGGTGCATAAGCCTTTGAACAACAGAAAAATTTCTAAATTCCCTTTCACAGCTTTTCAAAAACGCTTACTGATTTTATATTTTTAGATAATGATAATGCCTTGTCCTAGCTGGTTTGGCTCAGTGGATAGAGCACCGGCCTGCAGACCAAAGGTGGAGAGTTCGATTCCGGTCAAGGACAGGCACTTTGGTTGCAGGCTTCTCCCTGGCCCAGGGCCTGGTCTGGGCTCCTGCAGGAGGCAAACAATCAATGTGTTTCTCTCACATCAATATTTCTCTCTGTCTTCCCCTCTCTCTTCCACTCTTCCTAAAAATCAATGGAAAAATATCCTCAGGTAAGGATTAAAAAATAATTATAATGCCACATCATATAAAATAATTTTTAATATTTTCCATGAATGTTTAATGCGGATAGAGCACCGGCCTGCAGACCAAAGGTGGAGAGTTCGATTCCGGTCAAGGACAGGCACTTTGGTTGCAGGCTTCTCCCTGGCCCAGGGCCTGGTCTGGGCTCCTGCAGGAGGCAAACAATCAATGTGTTTCTCTCACATCAATATTTCTCTCTGTCTTCCCCTCTCTCTTCCACTCTTCCTAAAAATCAATGGAAAAATATCCTCAGGTAAGATTAAAAAATAAATAATTATAATGCCACATCATATAAAATAATTTTTAATATTTTCCATGAATGTTTAATGCTCTTCAATTGTGTGTGTGTGTGTGTGTGTGTGTGTGTGTGTGTGTGTGTGTGTGTTTCATAGTGGTGGAATGAAAAAAACAAACTCTGGCTTATTTACAACTAATCCCGATAGATATGAGATTCTCAACTCTCAGAACCTTTTTTGGAAATCATTCTCCCATATTCAAGTAAGGTGCAATTACTGTTGTTAAATCCTTACTGAAAAATTAATTTTGTGAGTAATTTTAAACTTATATTATTTGAAGACACCTTTAAAAATCAGATTAAAATACTTATAATGCTTATTTCTTTTATAAAAATCATAATGCATAATTATGATTCTTTTCATTAATCCATTTTTTTCATTCTGGTCTTTCTTTCTATTGGTAAAATATATCTTGATTACTGAGAACTTCCCCTTAATGTCACCATTTTTTAATTTTTTTTGTGTGATGTGATGAGTTTCTGCCAATCTCCTCATCTTCAGCATCACTAGTGTTCTCTTCCTGCTCATGAAATAATCATCTGTAAGGAGAGGAATGGATATCAGCTATTGTACCAATAAGCAAATTAGGTCCATGTGTTTACAATCTAGGCGATATTTTCATTTCTTTTTTATATTCTTATTGATTTCAGAGAGGAAGGGAGAGGGGTAGAGAGATAGAAACATCAATGATGAGAGAATCATTGATCGGCTGTCGCCTGCACGCCCCTCTCTATCCACCGCCCCCTACTGAGGACCAAGCCTGCAACCTGGGAATGTGCCCTTGACTGGAATCCAACCCAGGACCCTTTAGTCCTCAGGCCGACTCTCTATCCATTGAGCCAAACCCACTAGGGTTATTTTTATTTCATGAATGGCCACATTTTAAAGCGGTTACAAGGAATTTATCATGTAGGAAGAGGAGATATTTAGAGGTAAAAATGTTCTGGTTACATCAAGGTGTGACAAAAGTAGAGTTATAGTTGTCCCTTTGGAAAATAATAAAATAATTAATAAATAATAATACAAAAATAAGCTCCGTGTTTAGCGTACTCACAACTGTAAATCTACTTTTGTCTCTGTCTCTCTCTCCCTCCACATTTTATTGTGGACAAATATTTGTCCATCTGGAAGGAATAATACTTTAAAAAATGTATACACTCACTATCAATATGGCTAATGTATATAAAAATATATGCAGTCCTCTCAGAATCATTTATTTGGGAAATATTTGCAAGTATATTTTCAAGAAACAAGCCCAATTTTTGGTTAACAAAGTATGGCAATATACAAATATTTTGAAGTTTTATAATTTTTTTTAGGCTAATGGCAATTGGAGTGATATTTGTTAACAAAAGAGATCATCATGTATACTGACTGGTACCACTCACTATTAACCATGTGATCTAGACCTCATTCCTTAGATCCTATTCTCAGTTTCCTTGTTTACACAATTCTAAAAATGTATGTATCTCATAAAATGCTATCAGAATATACCAGATAATCTGTCTGAAACACTTAGCATACTATATGTCTTAGTAGCTCCTGAATAAATATGAGATACCTTTTAACTTTCCTCCAAATGAATACCGTAATTATATTGAAAATAGCTTTTTCACGTTCATAAGTTTGGCCTCAGCATATTGTATTGAACTTTTATCAAAATGGAAGAAGATGATGATGATGATGATGATGATGATGATGATGATGATAATAGATAGATAGATAGATAGATAGATAGATAGATAGATAGATAGATAGAAGTCATTGATATACTAAAGAAAATATTACAGGACAGTTAGAAAGATGTTTTACATGTCCCTCTCCTTTCCCTCAAACCTCTCCTCTATTTATATTTTTCCTTGGTGGTAAGAAAAAAGGGAATAGAAGTCTCTGATATATTAAATCACTAATCCACTTATACTCAGCATCATACTTTCTGTGTTAATTTAAATCCAGAGTTTCTACTTAGTATCAATAACTACAGTCCAGTTATATATTACTCTACCCTTACCTGCCCTGGACTTTAAATCTCTCCATGACTCACATACAAAAGTCTTGGATTCTGGAGTTTCTCTTTTCATTATATTGAAACTCTTCATTAAACAAAAATCAAAAATCAAAAAACAACAACAAAACACCCCCACAAATGCCAGAAGCTCATCAAAGGTGTTTCCCTTTGTCCTCCACCTTATGTACTATATTCTTTGTACTCTGCCTCTTTTGAGTAGGCAAGCAAAGTCAACCAGGGATATGAGATTCAGGAAGCCACATATTTGGCCCACACAGCCAGTTTGGCATCTGAGCATTCCTTTCTCAGCTCAAAGCCCCCTTCCCAGTCTATTTAGTTAAAATTCACAGGTATTTTCTGATTACTTGTTAAAGGATTTTAAACTGCACCTATAAAAATGTTAAGTGGATGCTCAAAAACATGTCACAGAACCAATAAAGAGGATTACTAGTTTTTGTTGGCAGCATATGTTTTAGTTTATTTAAATACTTGATGAATAAATATCTCTTAGGTACCACCAATATTGAAATACAGCCAAAATGAAAAACAATTGTCATTTTAAACATTTTCTGGGGGGAAAAAATCTAGGCACATAATGCATATGCAATAAATACAGAAAATCACATAGTAGTTATACCAAAAATTATATTTATTCATTGTAACAGATATAAGGAAGCAATAATTAAAAGCATAACTTTCCATTTTAAAGAGATATTGACTTCCTCTCATATTAACCATTGTTTAAACTTAGAAAGACAGGAGAAGTTCCCAAATACTAAGAACTTACTACATCAAGCAGCAAGGAAGTATATTCACATCTTGAACATTTTAATTGAAATCTTGTTGAAAAATAATATCTGTACATTCTAACTATTTGTGAAAATGCATCACAAACTCCTAGAAAAGAGGTTAGTCTCTGTCTTGGTGACATTCAGGTGGAGTATTTGTTATGCACCTATTTAGAAACAGGGCATTCAATTACAGTAGCAGGCGTTGTATGTCCAACTTCCTGTGCTCCGGCTGCGTGGGGAGTGGCCTCTTCCTACTCCTGGAGTCCTGATCATTCAGGCAGGACAGGTGGTTGCCCTGGACCGCAAACCCTTACCTTTCAGTGACTGCTGAATGTACAGCACTGAGGTCCATGAGGACATGCATTTCTGTGTTTATTTTCACAGTGAAAGTCTGCGAACTCTTTATGCCTGGACTACTAGAGTAGCCCTGCTTTCCAAAAGATCCTTTTATTTATTTTTGCTACCTTGGAAAAGTATAGTCAACTTTTCTGTTTCTGGGGAAACAACAAAAAATACCTTATTTGAAATCTCTCATTAATACCGTAAAGTCAGTGTATAGAAACACTAAAGGGAGTTCTTCATTCTCTTTAATTACTTTTGTAGTGTTTTATTATACCTTCCAATGAACGTACATGAAATGGGCTTTCAAGAAATAGCTAATTCGTCTCTTCTTGTATTAGATTGCATTCCTTTTCAATTGCTTTGACTGACAAACAGTTACTCCAATATTCAGTATATAGTAAGACTTAGTTTATAAGAAAGAATGGAGTGTAGCCAGAACATGTATAATACAAAGTGATGAGTAATACTAGTATAAAAATCTTTATTTTTAAAAGTTAGTTTTATCTTTGCATTAGCAATTTAAAGAATTTAACCTAGCATAGTTTTCTTTTTAAAAATATATTTTTATTGATGTCAGAGAGGAAGGTAGAGGGAGAGAGAGACAGAAACATCAATGATGAGAGAAAAATCACTGATCAGCTGCCTCCCTTATGCCCCCAACTCAGAATTAAGACTGCAACCTGGGCATGTGCCTTGACCTCCAGCTTCATAGGTAGAAGCTCAATCACTGAACCACACCAGCATGGCCAAAGTTTTCCATTTTATTTAATTATACCTTAAACTGAAGCTATTTTCAATAACTGTGTTAAATTTTCTAAATATTATGACATTTTATACATAATTTTATGTAATTTTTTTCTGAAAAATGTCAACATTAATAGTATTCTTCAATGATTTTGCAAATGAGAACAAATCCACTGTATTTCCAAGACAATGATTTTACCCAAACAGCTTTGAGACATTCTCCATACAGGTACAAATATGAAGTATGACCATAAAAAGAATAATTTTAGTAAGTATTTACATATTTCTTAATATAATTTTTTTATCTTTTCATGATTACAACTTGCATACCAAGAACTCTAGCTACACTGGTTTACAAACAAACATGGAAATAATTATAAATGTTTCTTTAATATTATTTTCTAATGGAAATAAGAAACTCCCAGTTTGTTTTTAAGCTGCAAAGACTCCAAAAGAAAAAAAAATGTGCAGCAGAGTTAGATATATGAATTCATAATTCTTCACGATATGTTTGGATTAAAGGATATACGAAGAGCAAAACTATGAAAATAAAAAAAATTAACTTTATAAAAAAAACACATGGCAAATCATAGGACAAATATGAAGGGAATTGGCTGGAAAGAGAAAAAGCATGTGGGTTGCAAGAAATAATGTAAAAATGAAAACATTTTATTAAGAAGTATGTGGTCATAAATTATGACTGCCATTTGAAAACAGACTAAATTGGAAGAGCAGCTACATATAAGTAAGCAAAAGGGAAAATATGTAAAATAATCACTCATATCATTTTAAGAAAAGTTGAATTATTTAAAATATAAAATTTGAAAACACGAACCAAAGTGCATAGAATGAAGAAATTTAATGGAAGAAATGAAAATATTTGTAATAAAAGTCAACCAAAATTAAAGGATTGTACAAAAGTGTATTTATTCTTTGTGTGAGAAAGTCTCTGTGTCGGTTTCAAATGGAAAATAGGATTGCAAATTTTAAAAATTGTATTTTTTCTAGTGTTAAAATCCACTATCTAAAGTTGTGCACCCAAATCTTATAGGGGAAAAAATGACAGTAACCACCAAATCTTAGTCATTGTAATGGTGTGTCTTTAGACCCTTGAGCCATTGTTAAAATCCACTATCTAAAGTTGTGCACCCAAATCTTTTAGGGGAAAAAAATGACAGCAACCACCCAATCTTAGTCATTGTAACGGTGTGTCTGTAGACCCTTGAGTCCTCTTATGGTCATTAACTTTGTGTAGGTCTCAGAGGTCCCATGTCTGTGGGGTCTCTAGGACATGCTATTACACTTTCAGGTCAACAGAACTCAGAAAGGCTGTTTAAAGTTTAATCAGTGGTGACACCCACTATCTTACTGTTTATTTGGGAAATTATTTTACTCTGGATAACATAGTGTAACCTCCCTTTCTAGTCTATCCTTTGCGTGAGAGCTCTGGGATCCTTCAATGCATTGAAGGCAGATGCTAAGGCAAGGGCCCATCTGAGAACGTTCTGTGTCTGACAATCAAGCAGGTCCCTATTCACCACCTTGTAAAAAAGAATGAAGGATGAGGATTGGCCCGGGTTCCTCTTAGGTGATTTAGAGGTTTCAACATTTCATCGTAGCTTTGGCAGGAGAAATGTATGCTTCCAAAGACCAGTTTTTTTTAAAGGACTAGAAATGAAGTGATTTCAGAAATTTTTCAATTTTTCTATTCATAAAAGCTTGGTAGAAATGGGGATTGATCACTCCCTCTGTCATTCTTTTGCTGTTGTTATTTGTGAGAAACATTTTGGCCCTTTATTCCAGAGTGTCTGCTTTTACTCTGAGTGAGTGTACTGCATATCTTGGTCATTAAATTACTGCCCAAAGGTTTTTACATCTTAATGTTGCCAAACTTCATGTCAACTATTCATCTAAGTGTAACAAGGTGCCTATCAAGAGAGAGATTAAATGCAGTGTCCTTTCATAAGAGTGTTTACAATACCAGCTTCTCTTTACAGTGCCTGGAGCAGACTAGATTTAAGAAAAAAGTAAATAAAATGATAATGTTTAGAACAAAGTTTTTTTGAGCTTAACTTAGTGACAGTTATTGTGCTCCGCGTGGATTACTCATTCAATTGTGACATCTTTAATGCAAGTACTATTTTAATTCCCATTTTACATATGAGGAATCTTAGAAATGTTAAATGCCTTGCCCAGAGTCACACAGATATTAAATTGTCAAAGCAAGATTTGATGGACTACATTCTTTACTATAATTCCATTGTACATAATACTAAAATTAACAGATGGTTTTCATGATGGGCGAATAACCATATTAAACCCTAATCAGTCTCAGTAGAAGATCTAACAGCTTCATGCCAAGTCACCATCAAATTAGTAAAGTGACTTGGTCATTCCTATTGATAGGAAGCTTTCTTTGAGCAATATAAAATAGTTGAAGTTGTATTTACACAATCTATAGCTTTCCCTTTTCTTTTACACACCAAGAACATGTTAAAATTGTTCGTGATAATATGAATTGTCTTTAAATCAAATGAAACTTTTTTACATCAAGAATTTAAAATTAATGAGGAACAACATGCATACAGTATTTAAAAGCCTTCATATGGTTGAAATATATAGCACTTATAATAGAATAGCTGCAAATAAAGAGAAATATGGCATATATGAAGGAACTGATTTGAGGTCACATTGACTTTATCCCTGCTGTCTTGACCTCCATCCCCAACTCTTACTTTCTGCACCGTCAGTTGCATACTGTGCTACTTGGGCACCCGAACCCCAGAAACTCCCCACAGCTGCACAAGCTTCTTGTTTAAAAAGAACAGAGTGAAGTGTTGAAATTGGCTGCTAAAATATATTCCAGGATTGAGCGTGTTCTTAGCCACAAGGGCACATAAGAACAAGTTTTGCATTTTCCTATCATACACATTCCCAGCAAGGTCTGGGGGACTTTGACCTCAGATCTCACTCCTTTGGGGCCACTGTTTGAGACCCAATTGCGGTGGCTTATGACTAGCAGTGACCAGCCCCTCATCCATGGATGCCCAGGCTATCCCAGAATGCCCAGTAGTCTAAGGGTAAGAGTTCCTCATGGCTCATAACAGGTTACTCATTTGGGAAACATCAAGATGCCATAGCATACTATTAACAAAGCCCTTCCCTTGAGCATTTTCTGAGTCCCTTTGTTATTCTGAATTCTGTTAATTAAAAAAATAATTAAAATTACAAGCTAATGAATATTTACTTTGGACCTCAAACTTAGGATATAATTTAGTTTATGATATATTAGCAGTTGTTCTGATGAACACCTATGTATGTTCGACTGGAAATTACTATTATTATCATGCATTGCTATTCGTGAAAACTATAGGAAAATAATTTGTACTCCAGTGAAAAACCGTGCACTGGAATGAAAAACTATATCCAATGAGAAATTGTGTCTACAACACACCTTTCTGAGTTATTTAATTCTAGCCTTTATTATCTTTGAGCTATTTTACAACTATAATTTGTAGGTAACTGATTCACATGCAAATTCAGCCCTGTCAAGTAGAAATTCAACTGACTTCTTTTTCAGCAAATGAAAAACCCAACTTTGCCTCCTTGTAGATATTCATTTGAATATTCCTGATTTATAAACAGGTCTCCTTTTTTATTCTCTGTTGAGCCAAATATAACATCTGCCTGGGCCCTTCATTAAATAAGTTAAATAAAATAATTAACAATTATTTATTTTTATATATTTTTCTGGCAATTATCTTTTAACAAAACTCACTGAAGATCTCCTTTACTACTACCTCCTAATCTACATACCTTTTAAATGAGATAATGTGTGCAAAAATGCTCTTCCAACTCTAAAACCCTTTACAAACAAAACAGAATTATGACAATAACAAATTAAAGCAATATAAGAAGCATATTATTAGAAAAACCTAGTATGTTCACTAGACAGGAAATTGTAAGTTTTATTTTTCTGTCATAATAAATTCAGGTATGCTGAAAATAACAGGAAAGGCTGAGCAGAGTTGAGAAAACAGAGCAGTCAGACAGTGATGAATTGTTTTAAAGTCAGTCTGGATCACAGAAGACAACCACACCTGACAAACCTGATAGTATTTTGCTTGATAAAATAATACAGTTGTCAGAGAAAATTGGGGACATAATTTTAGTACAGTACAAATTGTTTCCTAAATGATCAGATAGAAAACTAAATCTACAAGGTCAACTGTTTTAGAGGGACGTAGAAGACAGCTACTTAGATAAAAAACTATCGTGAAGAATGAAGACAGATGATAACAGGATAAGAAAAACCTCAGTATGGCTAGAAATGACAAGTGTGATGTATCAAAGACCCACATTAGTTCCAACTGTGGAAGGTTAGATACCAGTGATGTGAAAGGTAGAATACTCAACAAGATAAACAGTGTTCATTTGAAAAAACTTTGAGTCTGAAGTCAGCAATTCATTTCAAAGATTTGGCAAAACTACACTGGACAATCATTTCAATAGACTAGCAAACTAAATGTTTTTCATTGTAATAATACTATTATAATTGAGCCACTGATGAGGAAGAAAAGATGAAATCAAATTCTTCAAAGTTGTAACATATTAAAAATTAAAAAAAATTAAAAAAGTATTTTGGGTATGTAGTGTGTGCGTGTGCTCATGCATACACACAATGAAATCATCTTTATGGATTTTCTAGAGTCTTCTACCTTTTCACCTTAACCAGAACTTAAAGCATGTCATCATCTCAAATCTCAAATAAAATTCATTTTCTCAGGTTAAAACATATTACTAAAAAAAAAAAATAGTGCTGAAATCTTTATGAATGTGGCTATGAGCATAAAAAAAAAAAAAATAGTGCCGAAATCTTTATGAATGTGAGCAGCCAAATTGAAATTTTGTGCAACCTCAGTCACTGGTATTCACAGAGCATAGAAGGGTCATATACATAGAGAATTATAATGAAAATGGAAACAATTTTGTATAATATTTTCAGATTTGAAATAACTTTTTCATATTTGGCCTGTTTTGAAATTCATAGCTTATTGAGTCAGGTGAAGCCAGTAGAAAAAAAAGACTCCAAATTATTAATTGATGATTGACTAAGAAAAACTTGAACCCTCATGTCCCAATTTTAAATCCAGGATTCATTCCATTGCACCAGAAATAGAGGAAAGCCAGAAGTAATATCACCATCACTACACTAGAGGGCCTGTAATTGAATGATGTTGAATTATTACAAAGTGATGTCAGAGACACTTGAAAATACTCATATAAATGGTGCCAGGTGAAAAGAAATTCAAAATATTAATTATTCAAGTGGAAAACACATTTTTTAAATAAGTGAAGATTAGCTTTATGGGTCAGCCTGGAGTTTCTACACATTTACAAGTCCCCATAGACTTGCTTTGAAATGTTGCCTCTAAATATAATATACAAATCACCACACATGTGCTTTAAGGTTGACTTATTAAATGATTTCAAGATGATGTATTTTATTCATAATAAATCATTTGGATATTTGCAATAAAATTTATTTCAGTAAATAAAATGAAAAGTCTAGGGACCTAACCTTCCAGTTCACTGGTTCAAGGAAAATGCCAAATGCCTTAAGGAAATTATTATCAGGAACAGAAGTCAGAGAAATGGTAACTTCTTTCTCAATCTGAGCCTGTTTTACTCTCACAAATCATGGGGAATTGACATAATGATGCATTTTTCAAAGCCTGTTTTGTAATACAATAAT
This sequence comes from Myotis brandtii, assembly GCF_000412655.1. Lineage (NCBI taxonomy): Eukaryota > Metazoa > Chordata > Mammalia > Chiroptera > Vespertilionidae > Myotis > Myotis brandtii. The sequence goes on along the minus strand of NW_005355734.1, from coordinate 420,700 downwards.
GCCTAGATTATTAATTAAATATTTGAATAAAATAAATAAATGTTACAATAACCAAGGGGTTGTAGTAATTTGAATGGTTTTATTTGTTTCAAGATGCTTCTGATCCCTTAACATACTAATACAAGTGGTGGAGAAGACTATTAAAGAAAAATGAGATAGATGTTAAAGAAATGAAAGTAGATATTATTCAGGAAAAAAATATTGTGATAGCAGAAAAGATAACTCCACAATGAACTTTTTATTGTTTGTAAAAGTTTAGGCAATCAGGGTTTTTTAATTCTCTAAAATTATAAAAAAATAAACAATCCCATAGATTATGAAAAAAGCAAATATCTAGCAATTGTATGCAAATCCTACTTTGAGATGGCAGAGATTCACTGAACCTGAGGAACTTAGACCTGGACTAAGAAAGACAGTTCTGTTATTTTCCAATGTTTCACTTTTCTAGAGAGGATCAACATTTCCTGCTCTGAGTTAAATGAAATTTAGAACAAATAAAGCGAATTGATCTCGATAAAAAAAAAAGAAAGAAAGAAAGAAAAAAACAATTAGTGAATTAGGGCCTGCAGGTAAAAGTTAGAACAAATCAACAGAATTTGTTAATTTTTAACAGTGTTTGTGTCACTAATTCATATGATAGGAATAATTTATCTTGCCAATATATGGGCTGACAAAATGTCTTTTTCATGAGAATAAATAACAAACAAATTCTCTCTTTGTAGTTTTATCCAAAACAATAAAGCAGAAGCCTTTCTTTCTTTTCTTTTTTAAAATGTATTTTCATTGATTTCAGAGAGGAATGGAGAGGGAGATAGAAACATCAATGATGAGAGAGAATCATTGATCGGCTGCCTCCTGCATGCCCCACACTGTGGATAAAGCCCACAAACAGGGCATGTGCCCTGACTGGGAATCAAACCTGACCTCCTGGTTCATAAGTTGACACTCAACCACTGAGTGACACTGGCTAGACAAAACCTCTTTTTTCTTGTCTTTTATGATGAGATCCGGCTCTATCCACTGAGCCAAACCAGCCAGGGCAAAAAATGTCTTTTTCATGAGAATAAATAACAAACAAATATAACTGCCATTATTTATATTATGCACATATCTACACTAATAGAAGAGACAGGTTCAAATTTACTGTACCCTCGCAACGCCCACCAGCCAATCAGGAGTGAGTATTAACCTAACAAAGATGGTGGGCTAATTTGCATACGAAGGCACCTAGCAGCTGGGGGTGGGGCGGGATGCTTTCGGGCCTCTGGGCAGCATGGGAAGGTGGAAAGGTGGCTTTGGGCTGGAGCAAAGGCGGCACTGGCAGCCAGGAAGGTCCATTCTTGCATGAATCTTCGTGCATTGGGCCTCTAGTAGAAGAACAGTGTAATAAGAAACAATGGTAAATACAGGGGGGAGTAATATTAAATCTTTACCAGGATTGTAGCCTAGTTACCTTCATTATAAACATCAGTGTAACTTTTTGGTCTCACAAAATCTGTTTGGTTTTGTCAGTAACATGCTATGGATTTTAATTGCCATCCTGACTAATATTTAATGCTTTTATCTTAAAGAGGTTATGAAAAACTTGAAGCAATTCCTGCAGAGAGGAAATAAATTGAATTTTTGAAGTATGGTAATTTATTGACGTTGAGAGAAACTGAGGCTTTACATATAAATGTGTTGTCAAGTTTTCATCATCTTTATAGTCTTTGTGGTCTTTTCAAATTTACTATAATAAATGCATAGATGTCATGTAAAAGCAAATTGAATTATCTTTCAGTCAGTGAAATCTTCAGTTCTTTTGCTGGTAAGATATTGTTTATCATTTTCCCATGGGAAGCCATTTCTTATTTATAATACGTTTTTAAAGATAGCCTTAATTAACTTGCTTTGAATGCCAATTACAGATATTTTATCATTACAGATATTTTACAGATTCAAAATGCACACAAATTTTATTCAAAAAAGAAAAGTTTTGAAGGAACATTATATTTTCTGAATGTTTTAGGCATTTTTTATCGATGCATCATAAAAGCAAGAGAAATAATTGGCACAGTCAGGGACCAGAGTTGAGAGATAAAATTAATACTTGACACAAATCCAGATGTATTAAGTTTTAAGCTAATATAGTATTTAGGATATTTAATCATTTTTTCTAACTCTTTGCAAAAGTCAGTTTGAGATCTTAATGTGGCTGATTCTGGGAGATCCTAAAACTATTAGTAAATAGTTCTTGATATTCAGATGTTAATGGAGGGGACCAGGCCTTGTCTCCCCCAGTTGCTTGTGGGCGTGGGCTTCTAGGAGCACTGCTGGAATAAGCATATCCAGAGGCCCCCACAGGAAGATGAGATATGATCGAAAGCTTTATTTCTATGGAATTACGCCCTTAGATTTCCAAAATCCCATTTCCCTTCGTCCAGTCACAGAAGAAGAGTAGCTGGGGCTTTAGTGGAGCTGAAATCAGAGCCAGTGTCTAGAATCTCCTTTCCATGCTGGAGCCGGGTCCAGTTCAGCATCAGGCTAGCTTAGTTTGAACTTTCCCACTACAGTCCATTAGTCCATTGTGTGTGTGGTCCACGTGGCCATGGGCCATATGGGTAAAAACAAAGAAGCAAGAGAGCCAAAGGGTCCCAGCAAGCCAGGAATTAAGTGCAACATGTCAAGAGAGCAAATTACTTTGTTTAGGGGGTTACATATTCCCAAATGTCTGGGCACTTGCAGCGGCCATGCCCATTCTGGTCAATGACCTCTGTTCCTAGGTGTGACTGACAGTAAGCACCTTCCCTGTGTCACCTAAACTATATTGGACATGTGTCACTCTTTCCTTTGTTGGACTCCTGTCCCAGTGTTTTGCATGGAACATGCCTATAATGTCTGGCCTTCCCTTTGCTCCTTTGCTGTTATTAATAACTAGCCTATTACAATGGTATCACAACCACATTTTTATTTTAAAAGGAACCCTTTAGATTTTTAAAAAATACAACATAAGTAAAAATTCAGAATATAAGAAGCCATTTTTTCAATAGTAAATTATGGAAAACAAACTTCCAACACCACAAAAACTAGTAGGGGTGAGTATCTCCTTTGCTACTATTTTGTATTGCAAAAATTTGGAATTTTTATTACAGAGAAGTTCAGGGAAATCATTCAAGTAATTTAGAGACAATAATTATATTAGGAATTTACAATATTTGGTTGAAGTCTATGTTGCATATGAGTTAATTATTTTTAGAGCCATAAGGAAATGGTTACTATTGAAAACACTATTTCCTAAGTCAATAGACAGGACAAGGATGTCATTGAACAAGCAGTATTCAATTCATGATGGGTGTTGAGAGGGATAACTTGAGTAACAAAAAATAAGAAACTGTTTGCAGGAGCTCTGAATTGCCAAGAATAAGAACAAATAGGATAAGGATTTTAAAGTATTCATTATTTGTTTTACTGGGTCTTCTTTGCTTAGGTGATTTAAAACTGGCCAGGGCCTTCCTGCTGGCTGCTGACTGGGGCCTGCCGGACAAGGGCGGACCAGGGGATGTTGGCTGTGGGAGCGCACTGAACACCAGGGGCCAGCTCCTGTGTTGAGCGTCTGCCCCCTGGTGGTCAGTGCATGTCATAGTGACCAATCGTTCCATTTGTTCCAGCATTCCGGTCTCTTAGGCTTTTATATATATAGATTACAGTATGAATCATATATTTGCTTTCTTTTAAAATTGAGAGCAACATCAGAGTTTAAGATGTGAAAAGATTATTGTTTAGTAATGCATGTACTTAGATGAGCTATGAATACTTGGAGAAAATACCAACCATTGAGTACTAGTATTCTCAAAGAAACCAAAAGAGTAAGGTGATTCAGGGAGGCAAATTGAGTGAAATCAGTTCTTCAGAGAAGCCAGTTAAATTGCGGTTTTAAGAAGAGATGTTTAATTTGCCTGAAGTAATTCATTGTGATCTATGCAATGACAGATTCAATGAAGTGGTGAAAAAATAAACTAAATTATAGCAATTCTATAGATAATGTTTAGAAATGCAGACAAAAAGATTCAGAGACTTAGTAGTTCATAATTCTACCATTTTAAAAATGCAGAATTTTTAAATAGAAAAAAAATCCCTCCAACAAAAAAAAGTGATACTGCAAATTATGGTACATCTGTGGAATGGAATATTATACATACATTTTAGAAAGGTTACTTTTGCAATCATATACTAATTGTCATGGAAATAGACAGTGAATAAAGTCCCTACATTTAAGAATTTTAATCATGAAGATAAATTGCAAAGAACATAAGGAAAATGTATTTTGTATTTTTATTCTGTTTAAAATCATTTTTAAGTAATAAGGCAGAAATAAATAACTCTGTAAATATCATAAAGCTTCAGACATCAGAGGATAGATGGTAGAGCCCCGATGAATTGAGAGAAGTTAGAACAAAAAGTAATCCTGAGACCAGGTTGAAGAAACACTGCCAATGGCTGGTGAAGACATTTCCCTGGGCTTCAGAAAAGAATAAGGGAAGTGATGAATCACCAACTCCATCATTTAAGCCAGTGGTTCTCAACCTCCTGGCCCTTTAAATACAGTTCCTCATGTTGTGACCCCCAACCATAAAATTATTTTCGTTTCTACTTCATAACTGTAATGTTGCTACTGTTATGAATCATAATGTAAATATCTGATATGCAGGATGGTCTTAGGTGACCCCTGTGAAAGGGTCCTTCGACCGCCAAAGGGGTCGTGACCCACAGGTTGAGAACCGCTGATTTAAGCAATGAGAATATTTCCATGTAACATTTAGAAACAGAGGTATAGGTCTAGGGTAGGGAATAGGTACCAAAAGCATAACACAGTGGACCTCAGATTGGTAGATCTTTTTAAACTTGAAAGTGTTTCTTCATAAATATGGGTCTCCTCCCCTCAACTTTCCTAACAAATGACAAAAATTAAGAAGTCATTTGGACACCTCATGTTTTTAGGCAACATTTTACAAATTAATTTAAAATGAAAACAATGCTTTATGTCTTTTTCTACTTCATATGTTGCCTACTTTGTAACAATTTGGATTATATTCCTATTTCTAGAAAGTGATCTTGTTTTTAATATTTTAACAGAAGTGTGGACCATTGTCACTCTAAATTTCTACTTTGATCTTTCTTGCTCATACTAGGGTCACATTGTGTTATCTCAGTAACCTGTACTTAGGATGAATCCACTGTCCACAAAGGGATTTCTCACACTGCTTCAAAGGAAGGTTTAAGAATTCCTTTGAAGAATAATGCAACCCTGGATTATTTTTAACTTTTCCTGAGCTTTATTTTACTCCTTTTCTTCTTGATACAAAGTATTAAGGATGAACTAAATCTGCATATGAAAAAGGTGTCAGATGCTCAATTTTGTTTAAATTAGTAGTGGTATTGTGGATTGAGCTAGAATGTGAGACTGAGTATATGAATAAAAGTGGTTAATTATCTAGCTAATCAAAGAATATATTAAAGACCACATTGGCTTATATCTTCCTAGGGAATTGCTGTAGCTTTGAATACTTTTGCATTCATAAGTATTAAATGTACAGAACTTCTATCAAATGCTATCATTTAATAGGCATCAAGAAATAGAATTCTAATAGAGACCATCTGAAAAATAGAACTCAAACTAAAACAGCCTCTGCCAGCATTATCATCAATATCTTTGTAATTTTCTAAAAATAATAATGATATTAATGTAGTTAATTCCTTACATTGAAGAAAAAGATAAAAGAGGGAACAAAGTTTTCTTTATTCTTCATTTTGAAACCGGAATTTTGGACTGGAACACGCGGTATTCCGCTGGGTAGGATGGCTTCCCCGGATTCTTTGTCGGTCAGAGTTGAAGAATGAAACCATGGACAGAAGATGGTATAGCAAAGGTGGGAATTTATTAAAGAACAAGTACAGACTCCCATGTGAGGAGAGGGAAAGAGTCCCAAGTTCCTCCTTCCCAGGTTTATAAAGGTTGCAAGTCCCTGTGTCCTGATATCTCCTCTGATTGGTCACTATTCCCTTTGATTTGGTCACTATAGCAACTCCTGAGCTCAAAGGTCAAACCTCATGTGGGACACGTGAGTCCCTCCTTCATTGTTCTCCTATTCCTTCTGGACTTTCTCCCTTCTTTATTTTGTAAGTATAGACTTTTTGTTACTTCCAGTTCCCTTGTATTATGGAAATGTAACCTTTGTAGCTCTGTAGCCCTGTGTTTCCTCCAAGGACCCCTTAATTTAAAATATTCCCCAAATCTGCCTATTTCACCCCTAAAAGTTCCTATTTCAATTTTGTAGAGAAAATCAACTAAGGAATTATATAGGAACTGATCATAAAATGATTCTCCTTACGTCAAACAGAATCCCTTGGTTGATTAGGAACTTGTGCTGAGTTATAAAACTTTTCATCTCTAGTTCACTACTCTAAACACCATCAAGATTACAAGTGTACTCCCCAAGATTAGTTGTGACTAAAAGTTGCTGTAACTAGGTGGATGTTAAGTAACACATGAGAATTTGCTAGTGGTCTGAATTCAAGTCCTGGAAGGCAAACTG
>NW_005355734.1:382242-412693 GCF_000412655.1 Myotis brandtii | reverse complement strand
ACACACACACACACACACACACACACACACACACACACAAAAAAACCCTTGTAATAGGAAATTTTGAAGTTTCTGAAGGACATTGTTAAAAAGAATGTTGGGCATTTTAGTCATGATCAAAACGGTGGCATTTTGCTGAGTTTGCAATTACAACAGCCATATCCCCTGGGCACTCAACAGGTAGTACATGCAACACCAGCACTGGTAGTGTTAACAGAAGAAGAGGCTTAGGCTATCAGAAAAACATTTATTCAAGCAAAAAAGATTGCAGTCCTGGAGGGACAGATTCAGGTAGCAACCAAAATTGTGCTCTGGAAAGAGAACAAAGAAAGGCAGGGTTTGTAAAGGCAAAACCACAGATGCAGTTTCCATGCAAATGAAGGCTTGCTGGCCAGGGGAACAGGGATTGGCTAATTTCAATACTCAAATGAGGGACGTGAAAACTACAAGTAGAAATAATGTCTATCTATGTCCTTGGAGCCTTTGTTGTTTCAGAATGTTTAAGGCTCAGCCTTGAGCTGAGTTTACCAATATGTTAGAACTTAATAGCACTTCTGAGAACTGAGGCACGAGGCTTGCCTAGATCCCACTTCCTCAGTGGCCTCTTTACTCAATATAATAAGTGATTTCTTAGGAATACTAGTTCTACTTTATTTTCTCCACTATCTGCATCCTCTAGGAGCTCTGTAGAACATAATTTCAGGACCCAAACAATACCTACTAAGCCAGAATCTGCATTTTAGCATGACTTCCTGGAGATCTACATGTACGTTAAAATGTTGGAACCCTTGCTCTAGCCCAGCTGTCCTGAACTTTGGCTCCATATTAGAAGAACCTGAGAAGTTTTGAAAAATTATCCAGGCCTGGGTAGCATGTCTAGGTCAATGGCATCAATCTGTGCAATAAGTGTGGGCAATGCACACTTATTCCTTTTGAGAAGACTTTCTAGTACATACCTCCAGGCGTACATGGGTCCAGATGCAGGCATGGTGAAAAAAAATGATAACCACTGGAAAGACCAATAAATGTATTTAATGATAACATTTCAAAAAACAAAAAACTTTGTTGAAAATAGGAGGCATTGTTTGATTTGGGTCATGCTCCCTTTTGATTGAACAAAGCCCTCTGAAAAGCTCTCTATTCTCTGCATGCTTAGCAATGAAAAGAAACACAATTTCAGATTCCTGAGCCACAAACTGATCTGCATGCCATTGTTTCTCAAGTCCTTGTCTTTATTAATATACGAAAACATGCTTTTTCTTCTCTCTTTGCCATTGCTCAGCAGTAGATCGATCCAGAGTAAATACATAGAAACTCTCTTCATGAAGCTTTCTTCTTTCTTCATAAGTGAGCCAGCAGGAAAAACAAAACAGAACAAAATAAGTCAAAACCTCATAAGCAGCAATGAACCCAGAGAGGGGTCCTGAAGTATTTTTGAAAAAATCTGAAGTAACTTGACTTTTAACTGCAGAGACGTTATACAGATTCATTGCAATCTGAACTGGGGTGCTAAATAGAATAGAAATGCCATCTGTTACGAAAGCAATGTGATAATATTTGAAATCTAACTATAATTTCTCATGTAGAATAAAGTAAATTATAAGTCACATTTTTGGCATTCTGGAATATAGATGCAAATACTGTATTTCAAATATATGAATTGCTGCCTATGGATGTATAGATGTACTTGTAAATAAACATCTATGTATGAATACATATTAAAAAATCAGAAGCAATATCTTTCTGTATCTTGGACATATATGACATAATCTAAGCAATTGTCTGTATAGTAACCCTTAATGTTTGTATACAGAACTGTAGTTAATCCTTTCCTCACTTCATTCACTGGCATATCCAACCCCCAAATCACTTTAGGCAGATGTCTGTGCTGGTTGGAACGCTTCCTATGAGAAGATGAAACTGGTTTTTAAGCATCGCAGTGCCGCTGAAATCTCCCAGAGCAGGGTGTATTTTCAATCCTGACAACTTCAAGCGACCTGCCGTCACCTCTTCAACGTGATAACAGAGAGCCTCATCACCCGGAGCCTTCGCTGCCCTGCGCTTCATTTCACGCCACTGCCTCCACTCCACCAGTGCCAGGTCTCCCTTCCTGGATCCTTTGCAATATTTTGGTGATGTAATTTCTGGTTGTAAATATGCCCTTACTTCATACGAATGTTCCTTTTTTGTAGATAAGCTGAGGAAGTACGGTCACATCTGAGTGGGCCAGCTCAGACAAATTGCTGACAAGGCTCCCCTAGTCCCTGCTGCCACGCAAGTCTTCTAGGAGCTGACAAAGCCTTCTGACCCTAGAATTTATTTATTCCCGTGTCAGGAAGTGTTGATTTAGCACAGGACCAAACTTCCTTGTGTATCGTTAAATAGGTCTGAGTCGCAAGATGGAAAGATGATCGATACTGAACGCCCAGCAACCAGGGTTGGGGTGATGTATGTGTGACAGAAAAGGCCCTTGGTGTTTAGAATATAATAACCCTTAAGCGGTAGACAGAAGTATAGTGATCGAGTTCAAAGGCCCAGAAAAGGCATGTGACTTACTGCCTTTCCCAAATATGAAAGAGAAAACTCTGTGAATTAAGGTTATTCTAAAACCTGATATTGTAAAAGATAGCGTTGGTCAAAACAATGAATGAATGGGTGCCTAATGCAGAATTCCTAACTCCTGAGCGTGATGTTTGCAGGCTTTGTTAATTCAACTACAGTTATTTCATTAGAGAAAATCTGTGGCAAGATGCTAATCTCCTTAAAGCCATCATTCTTCTAGGTCACACTACATCTATGTTCTAGCATTTTTTCCATAGCAGAATCAACAGTCACCAAATATTTATTAAATAATATGTCCTTACATGTTATCAATATAAATTTTATATCAACTTTTAACAGGTCCTTCAAATAAAATTATTTTGTTTATTATCTACTGGACTTTAAGTGAACATGGGGTATTTGAATCCTTGGAATTATGCAAAAGCCACAGAATTCAATTGTTCTGAGAATGGAAATATCATACTTAGACTGATCATAAAGAATGCTAGTTCTTGCCCGGTTGGTGTTGCTCAGTGGTTGAGCATGGGCCTATGAACCAGGAGATCACAGTTTGATTCCCATTCAGGGCACATGCCCACGATGCGGGCTCAATCCCCAGTGTGGGGCAGGCAGGAATAGCAGATCAATGTTTCTCTCTCATCAATGATATTTCTCTCTTTCTTTACCTTCATCTCTGAAATCAATAAAATATATATTTAAAAAAGAAAACAATATACTACTAAAAAATAAAAAAGAATGCTGGTTCTTAATTTACCCACCAAAAGAAGAACCCAGTGTCTGAGTTCACTAACAACATTCAATCAGCTGCCTGGCTGGCAGGCACTCCTGGGCAACTTGGATTTTAAGATTCGGTGTTCTTCCAGGGAAATGCAAGCCTCTGTATATTGCAACCATAGATGAATCTCAACACTTTCACAAAGGAATGGCTCACAAATAAAAGAAAGGACAAACTGGAAGTAAATTATGGAAACTAAACAAACAGGAGAACCTTGTATATGAGAGGACAACAGCGAGAAAGCATACAGTACTAAGAAACAATGGTGGTGTTTTTTTTGTCATTTACTTTGAAATTGCTGTCAGATAAAAACACAGCTGCAAAGAAGACTTATTATTTTATCTCTATATTTGTTATTCTGTATACACATTGTCACAAAATATAGCTCTTAGCAAAAATGTTTAAGATCTGTTAGAATCAATGGGTTTTTTTGTGGGTTTTTTTGTTGTTGTTGTTGTTTTTTTTATCAATCCCAACTCTATTTCCATAGTGAAAGAAAAAGGATAACAGTACCCCAAGAAAAAAACACTTTTGTTTTTTTTACTTGGAAGCTCATTTAACATTCTTTGAAGAAATGATACTTTTAGAATCTTAGATGAAATCGAAGCCCTTATATCATTCTGGTAAGAGCAATAAATAACGTTACAATTAGTTTTATACTGCTAATTCGAGTTTCTCGGCTTAACATTATGAACAACAGAATAAAAAACATTCTAACTTTCAGGGCAGTCACTTTTGAAAATCTGGATGTCACATTTCTTAAATGCCGTGGTGTGTGTGTGTGTGTGTGTGTGTGTGTGTGTGTGTGTAAAATAAACACTTTGGAATTGTACTCTGATATATGTCAGTGACTACTTAGTATACCCCTAGTGACCTGGTTAATGAAGTGTACACTGTGCTGAATTGTAAAATGCCCCTTTGCTACAAAAATTGTTACATTAGGGATCCTGCAAGAATATTCGCCATGTGCTGCTAGTTCTGAGAGAGTCACTCAGACACACACGCACGGGAACCAGAGGCCATGCTTTCATGTCATCTTTGCTAAGAGGTTTCCTTGCCTCCTACTTGAGATCCTTTTCGAGGTATTTGAAATGTCAAAGGAAGATGAGTTAAAGCCTGTTACAATACCCCGTCTTTATCATATCTCAGATGTGCAAGACATCAGTTTGATAATGTGTTTTCTCTGAAGGTCACTTTCACTAGAAAATAAATGAGTGCTTTGACAATAGGGTCATCAGTGTACATGTGTTTTGGTAAACAACTGCTTAACATCACCATCAGTAATCCTTCAGAAAACCATACATTCATAGTTTCCATGAAATCAAGTCTACATTCTTTTATATCACAACATTATTTTTACAGCTGTTTTTGTTCATGTGATACTTATTTGTATCACATCTATTTCTGAGATGATTTGTAATTTTTTGCCGCTGTTGCCACTTTATATTGAAGAATATTTTCTACTCTATCTTTGGTTAGTTCTAGCAACTGAAATCCTGTGTACACTCTGTGGAGGAATAACTATTTTTTAGTAAGCCCCTTTCCCATCCAATTTTATTTTTTACCCTGGGAACCTGAGTTGCAGGCAGGGTGTTCTAAGTAAGACTTTGCTGATGAGCAGATTGAAAAGCCATTATTCTTCCGCGAGATCTGCATGCAGGCACATGGAAATCTGCAGGCATTTGATGCAAGGCTTTGCTATTTATTTCCTGATGAGCAAATTATTTACTTTTGCTTTACAAGAAGTTGATGTAATACACCAATGTTTTTCTGGTCTTGAAACCCCCAGTTCTTCCAAAATTCTGAGTAAGTTGAAATTTCCCTCATTACATTCCCTCCTGTTAAATGTATCCAAAGTATTCTTTGTTTTCCTGACCTACATACTATTGTAATATTTACCTGTGATATTAACTTCTAATTTTCCTTCACATTAATATGAAGCAGATATCAGATGTGTTTCTTACCTGCTTTTCCTATTTATGACCCAAATTTCCATGGCTGGCTGTACTATCTCCACATATGGGAAAATCACCAAATGCTTGTAATATAATGTTTAAATTCAATCATTTGGCCTGAGTTTTAACTGAGGGGCCAATATAAATTATATCCAAAATGAATAGATTAACATACATAGAGTTTTAAGGGAAATGTCAAAGAACTTATTTCCTGACTCTTGAATCTCCTCTCTCAGTCAAATCACATTTTAAAAGTTAGACGGGTGTTTTGAAGGGCATATTTTTGCAGGAAGATATGCTGTTAGTTCTATGCCATCTCCCAAGAAAGAGAAGCTCATGGTGAAAGGGTGGGGACCTCTCAAGAGCTCTACCTGTGTTGGGCTCCCTCGGGTCTATAGGATTATAGTAGAGTATTCATACCCTATACTGACCTGATCATCCAGAGAACTGTGGCAATCGGTATGTGATCCCCAGGACTGAGATGTGTGCCATGATGAGGAGAACAATCTGGTGAGCAGTAGCTCTGTGTCCTATCAAAGAAGGCTGCCCAGGTGGATGGAGAAATATAAGCCAAAAAAACAGCTGCAGGTGACTACCAGATATCCCGACCTAAGGAAATTGTTGCAAGCAAGCGGACACCTTTATTAAAGATATGAAGATGCCTCCATCCAAAATGAGATAACTGCAGGAAAGAAGAACCTATGCAGCAAACTTCCAAAGAAACCTTTACCAGGCCAGAGAAGGTGAAGTTAGGTCATGAGGGCATCTACTCAAGTAAGATCTTTTCTATCCTCTTCCCAGGACCTGCCCCCAATCACCATACACTGGTGCATAAGGAAACCAGCTAGTTCGTCTTTGCCAGGGAAGGAGCAGAGAGGAAGCTCAACACAGAAAGTTGACTGTCAAGTCAGCCTTTGTCACTAGTGGTCTCTCACCCTCAATCAGGTCCTAGTCTGAAGGTGTAGAAGACTTGAAATTAAATCAGGTCCATAGTCCTGGATTAAGATGTGCTGAGACAATGAGAAATCATGTGGGTGTCTATTTTCTGTGAGAGAGCAGAAAATCCATGGACTCTACAGGAATCTGTGTGCAGCAGCAAATCAGATTACACCCATCAATACTGTGGAAAGGGGTAAGGGGAGACAAGCTGGAATGAAAGTTTGGGTCATGATTCATGTGTCACATGGGTATAACTTAATTATATATTGTATATGCATAATGAGGAAAAGGAGCATATTGACAAAGATTGGGCAAGAAAATACCCAGATAATTACCTGAATTCCCTGTTGTATCTTGGGGACCACTCCGTAAAGCACACGATTTTCTAAGCACCTTGCTGTACATCTGAAACAAATACAAAATAATATTGAATGTAAACTGTAAGTAAAAAATAAATAAATTGTAAAAATAATGTTACCCTTAACTAATAAGAAATTAATAATTTTAATGTATCAAAATTTTAATTCTTGATCTGAAATTCACAATTCCCCATATGCAGGTCACATTAGTAGAGATAGTAGGTGTAATATAGGTATCAATATTTTGGTGTCTGCTAATTACTGAAGATGCATTGCTCCTCTTTTCTTTTTTCCCCAAACAAATAGAACTGGCAAAAAGCCCATCATACTGTTTTTTGTTTTGTTTGTTGTTTTTTGCCCTACTTATCAGCAAAGAAAGCTACCAAGTTCCAAAAGCCTTAAAATGCTGTATTTATAGTGTAACTTTTGCTTATAAACCTGAAATCCCTTTCTTAAAACTTGGGTGGGAAGAAGAATCCTGCTTAGAACACAGCTGAATGACTTACTCCTTAGAAAGTTACTGATTAACTCTCCACAATATCGTGTCCTTTTAATCTTGAAATTTCCACAGGATCACCATTTCTCTTTGCCAGGCTGAGGCAGCATTTTGAGATTGGGTGGGTGTGAGCATTGATTTTTTGGAACTGGCAGCTGAGGTCAGCTTTTAATTTTTCCTATTTTGATCTTTTACTGTTAGAAAATAAGCCATAGCCTCGTGGGAGTTGGGTGGGTGAGTGGGATTTGCAGAGAGACACCTACTAAAGTGCAGGGCACTGGTTTATTTTATCTGTGGGCCTGGGGATGCTCCAGGATGAAGTTACAATTCCTAGGAGTGCATTTGGCCAGGCTGGTGTGGCTCAGAGGCTGAGAGTCGACCTATGGACCAGGAGGTCATGGTTGATTCCTGGTCAGGCACATGCCTAGGTTGTAGGCTTGATTATCAGTGTGGGGCATGCAGGTGGCAGCCAATCAATGATTTTCAACATTGATGCTTCTATATCCCTTCTTCTCTGAAATAAAAAATAGATATATTTTTAAAAATAGTGCATTTGAATTCCAGTTTCCTCCGTCTAGGAGAAATTCATTCAGTCATTGTAGGGCATCTATTTGGTTATCATTTATCAGAAGTGCAAGGAGAAAGCGCAGTGAGAGCCACAGGAGAGGTATACATCTAAAATACTAAAATGCCATTGGATATCCCCAGTTGGAGACATCAGTGCTATTGATACACAGGATGGGTTTGGAACTAGAAGACGTGGAAGAAATCCTTGCTTATTTAGCTCTTCAAGGAATGCCTTCCAATTGTTTATTATCTAAAAGATGCTGGGGGAAGGATGGAGACCACTTTAAGAGTAAAACCTGTCCCTGTATGGCAGCCTCAGAATAGTGGCCTCCTGGCTTTGTGTCTTAGCCTGTAAAGCAGGGATAACGACAAGAATTCTTAGCTCCTAACTTGGTTATGAAAATTAAAGCATATGATTCGTGTAAAATGCTCTCTGTATTGCCAAGCACTCTAAATTTTAGGTGTCTATTCTGTTAGGATGGGAACATACTTAACTTGCTCTCTGAATGAGGGGGCCTACTAGATGTTAAGCTCTATATGCTTTTGTGGGCATTAATATCTGGAAGGAATATTTGGTCCATTAGACTTAACATTTTCTTAATTTGGCACTAGGATTAAAAACCTTGCCCTAAAGGTTAAGTATCTTGTACCTACCATCTTAGAGCCACAATTATGAACATCAGTGAGCACTGGTTACATGGTTTCTATAGGTATAGATGGTTTTGCTTATAATGCATGCCTTTCTTGTAAAACGAACAGCAAAACTGGGAAGGAAAATCAATTTACTCTATGTTTTACAATTAACATGAAATTTATACAACTTGCCTCAATTTTACTTGCATACACACACACACACACACACACACACACACACACACACACACTTAGATAATATTACCTTTTGATTCAAATACCGGAGCTGTATTAGTCAGAGAGATGAGCTGTTAACAAACAATCCCGACTATCAAAGGATTAGCCTCATTTAGGTTTACATCTCAGTCCAATATGAATGGTCTGGGTCAGATCATTTTCCTGGGCCACACTCTGTCAAGAGGTAAATTAGAGAGGGAAAGTCCTTCCATTCATTGGTTCTATGGTCACTTTGGCTCTTGCCATTGAAAACAAAGGGATAAAGTGGAAGAATGTGTAATATTTTAGATCCAGGAGTGCTATACAGCCCTTCTGCCCATACTTCATTGCCCAGAACTTGCTACTTGGCTCCATCTAGTTGCTAGGGAACTGATGAAGTGGAACCTTTCCAGGCACACAGAAGAAACTGAAATAGTCCAATCAAATTCTAGCATTTTCTTTATCATGGAAGCACATTATTGTTACTATATATAGATTTCTAGAAAAGTATACAGTATTTGTCATTATCAATAACTGAGATGTTCTCTAAATAAACACCTTACAGGTTCTAAATATATATTTATAAAAGTTAATCAAAGGGATAACTAGAGTTTGTGATTATGAGATTCCTTTGCCAGATGTTAATCTTAGGATTGAACAAGAAGTGGGCAATTCAGATTACTAAAATAAATTCCTGCATATCCCCTTTTTCACAATTTTTGATAGAGTGTACAAGATAATGATATTTTCTAAATAAATTTCAACCTATTCTTCAGCTTGAAAACAAGACTTATATACCAGAACTCAGGTGTTTTTATATAACTAATATAATTGTATTTTGTTTTACTGAAATTGAAAAAAAATACAACTGAATGGAAAATCCTTTTCCTATTCTTTTAAGCCATAACAAATTTGAATGAACATAACATTCGAACTGCTTAGTGGTAATTTCTCCTCCTGACATGGTGAATAAAAAACATTTCATTGGGAATTGAGTAAAATTTTGATTCACTAAGCACACACACTTAGATATTGTTGAAGTTGTTTTTTTTTTAGTTAGTAGACGTCTTTATACCTGAGATAGTCCATAAAGAGGCAACATGGCAAATCACTTATAATTTCACATTTATCTTAAAGTTGATAACTAATGAATTGTTAAAAATGTGAGAAAGGGTTATACACATCTATCAGAAAAGATTATTTTAAGTTTGTATTAAAGAACATCTCTTATCTCAACATCAAAGTTAGAGAGATGACATTATCTGTCTCAGACTCTACTTCACACGTGATATATAAACTATACTCCATGCTTTCAAAAAGGACGTTGTCCTGATAGATTATTTGGTGGATGATGCTTGAATCTTTAATCACTTTAAATGGAAAATAATCAAGTATCTTTCATGTATAATAGACATACAGTTCGACAGCCTTGGATGCAGAGGACTGGGTACATGAAAAAGTCCAGGAAAATATGAATTTAATATGTTTTCCTTTGGATTCTTGGTTTTGTAAGTCACAAAAAATTCTAATCTTTTCAAATTAGTATGTCAGTTAATCTAGTCAAGGAATTAGTACACTTACATTGGATTGAAAGATAAATTTCAATCAGTTCTTAATTGTTATAAAAATTTTAATTTAATCATACAAAAAAGGACGTTGTCCTGATAGATTATTTGGTGGATGATGCTTGAATCTTTAATCACTTTAAATGGAAAATAATCAAGTATCATTCATGCATAATAGACATACAGTTTGACAGCCTTGGATGCAGAGGACTGGTGCATGAAAAAGTCCAGGAAAATATGAATATGTTTTCCTTTGGATTGTTGGTTTTGTAAGTCACAAAAATTTCTAATCTTTTCAAATTAGTATGTCAGTTAATCTAGTCAAGGAATTAGAACACTTACATTGTCAGAACAGAAGTATGCATAATAAAGGATTGAAAGATAAGTTGCAATCAGTTCCTAATTGTTATATAAATTTTAATTTAATCATACATTCTCGGCAAACTGCGGCTCTCGAGCCACATGCAGCTCTTTGGCCCCTTGAGTGTGGCTGTTCCTAAGCCTTAGGAGCACCCTAATTAAGTTAATGACAATGTACCTACCTATATAGTTTAAGTTTAAAAAATTTGGCTCTCAAAAGAAATTTCAATCATTGTACTGTTGCTATTTGGCTCTGTTGACTAATGAGTTTGCCCACCACTGCCCTAGAGTCTAGGAGTACCTATAAATTAGTAACAGTAGCAGTACAATGTTTTTCTTTTTTGAAAAATACGTTTTTATTGATTTCAGAGAGAAAGGGATAGGGAGAAAGAGATTGAAACATCAATGATGAGAGAGAATCATTGATCCGCTGCCTCCAGCACGTCCCCTATTGGGGATCAAGCCCTCAACCCAGGCATGTGTCCTTGACTGGAATTGAGCCCCGGTCCCTTCCATCCACAGGCTGATGCTCTATCCACTGGGCCAAACTGGGGAGGGCTTCTTTTTGTTTTGATGTCATTACAAACTTGATAAAACATTGCAAGAATAGTGCAAAGTATTCCCATAAACTCTTTATTAAGATATCCCAATAATGCCCTCTGGGGAATAAAGTTAATCGTCAATCATTCCTTGCATTGATCGCTATATTCTTTAGTCTTCCTCATTCTGAAACAATTCCTCGGGGCTTCTTTGATCTTTATGACAATTTTGAAGGCTATAGCGCAGTCAGTTTGTAGAATATTCCTCAGTTTGAGTTTATGTGATGTTTTCTCATGATTAGACTCAGGTTATACATTTTTGGCAGGAATATCATAGAAGTGATGCTGTGTTCTTCTCAGTGCATGTCAATCTCTCACATTCCTGGGAATATTAACTTTGATCACTATGTTAAGGTTGTGTGCCAGCTTCATCTCTGTAATGTTACTTTTCCCCTTTATAATTAATATGAATTCTGCTGGGAAGTACTTTGAAACTATACAAGTATCCCAATGCTCATCTAACTTTTACTTACTAGTTGTAGTATTCATTGATGTTTGAGTTAATTATTACTATGATGATTGCCAAATGGCCATTTGCTACTTCAATTATTCATTCCATTCTTATTACTTATCATTCTATTTCGAGGAAGGACTTCCCATATAAAATTAACTTGTGCATTTACATTGGTGTAGACTCATAGGTTCTTATTTTATTTGAAAGGATGTAATTAATTGATAACTATGTTGAAGTTAAAGTTATCTCAAGTACATACTCTTTTGTGGGTGAGTAGGATGGGAAGCTGCTGACAGATCATGAATTCAAGGGGCAGCTCAATTGCAGAGTATATTGGATTTTAAGAAGACAATATCTTCCTGAATAAATAACACATGAAAAAAAATAATTTTGAAAAGTTTTTGACAGTATTGTACTTTCTATTTTACAATACTAAATATTTTATTTTGATAATCCCTGGGTTATCATTTCTAACCATTCAAGGAGACTCAAGAATGAGACTTCACAGGTTAAAATTTCTGAATTTCCTAAGGCAAAACTGCTAGTATACTAGTATATACTTCTACCATAGGATATGTCAATAAAACATTTTCAACTACACCTGCTAATCTGTAGAGGCTCATTAAAATAGCTAATGTACATGGACCTGTCCTCAAGTTCCAGATAATGTGTCCCACTATTTCCCACTCATACTACTGCACATTTCATAGAATTTCACAGTTATGGTCATTTTCACAGTTATAGCCATGAAACAGAGTTTTCATAATCATATGATTGTATGTAGGTTGAAAATACTACAAGAATGGTCCCTCTTGGGTTAGCCAAGTTCTATGTAAACGAAGCACCCTGTAGAACCAACCTGAATTTCCAACTTGATGAATCAAGAGATGATTACCAATAAATGACTACACCAATGTGAATTACTGAGTATCCAAAAAAAATGATATTTAAAATATAGCTATGGAAAAGTATCTAAAATTAACTATTAAATAAGAATTCTTTATTTTACAGTTTTATTCATTTTAGCTATTGATTATATTAAATTTCTTTTAAAGAGATTTTCATAAATACTTTAAAGGTCCTACTTCACTAGCTTCTTATGTCAAATGGAGATAAGTGTCAGTATCATAAAGCTTTTATGAAGACTCAATGCAATAAACCATTCAAAACACCTAACATAAGGTCTGACACTGAGACAGGATCAGATCAAGAACATATAGATAACTCTCATTTCAAATTTTCTTTTGACAATTTCATTAATTTATACATTTTTAAAATTGCATCCTAACTACTGACTCTCTACTATTGATTGTATTCTTTATTTTATTTTCTTGAGATAAATGCCTTTGGTATTCCCTTTTTTGTTTTTAAATGATAAGATACTTTAAGAATAATTGTTCTCCTTTTGACACAGCTTTGGTTACATACCTAATATTTAATTGGTAATATTTTCACTCCTATTTTTTCAATATATTTTAATTTTTATTTTTAGAGCAGTTTTAAGTTCAAAGCAAAATTAATTGGAAGGTACAGAGTTTTCCCATATACCCCCTGCTCCCACACATGCATAGTCTCCCCCATTTTTCAACATCCCCCACCAGAGTGGTTATATTTGTGACAACTGATGAATTTCCATTGACACATCATTATCACCCAAAGGCCTTAGTTTACATCAGAGATCATGCTTGGAGTTATACATCCTATTTTTAAAATGTATTCATAATTATGATTTTTGCAAACTATTACAAGAATATTATTTATCATTATGTGTAACTGCTTAATTTTTACCAATTCATTTCAAGGCTATACTCATGAATATAGTCAACAACTCATCTCATATTCACAGCAGCTGTAGAAAACTAGAAAACCAACTAAATCTCCATTGATTCTGGATTGGTTTGAAAAACTTATTAAAATATTCATATGCTGACATATTACTCATTAATTTTAAGTTACATTGTATTCAAAGCTTTATTGGTGTTGTAATAATTTTATATCTATTTTATGCAAAACAGAGTATTGGCATGCATACTTGTGCATATGTGTATACTTATAATATTGAAATGGATCAAATTGAATGCTGGGAATGAAGGATACAGAGCTAGTAAGTTCATTTTCTGTAGGAATTCTAATGTCCCCTTTATGGCACCTCTGAAGGATTACTGGACCAGTGGCATTGGTGAATCACTACTATTGTACCGTGTATTTGCAGAAAAATGCTAAATATTTGTGATATATCATCCCAATTCAAAACAGTATGTAAAAATAGAAAGAAATTATATTTAAAATATACATATATTTGTACTTTAGAAAATTATGCATTATTATATTGAGTTTTAGAAACTTTTTTTAAAAGTAAGCAAGCCCAGCTAATAGAAACCACTCAAGTTCTCAAAGAATATTGAAGGGACCTTTGAGATCTGAAGATCATTTGTTGAAAACCACAGGCTTGTGAGGAATGTAGTCCCAGCATTGCCTCTCCATAAACATTCTTAAGCATGTTGCTAATTTTTGGCTCAAGATATGGAAAATCCTAAAATATGATAGATACACATTTTTTAAAGAAATAGTGTGTGGGCAGTATTTTAATTTTAAGAAAAGTTTTTTAAACCAACTTTATTTTTGAATCAGAATGTGTATGATAAACAACACATATGACATACAATTACAGTGTATAAGATATCACAATGGAAATACTGTACGACAGAAATTTACATGGATGTTACAGAACTAAGGAAAATTTATCTATAAATTTCTTTTGGAAAAATTAACAGATGCTGTTTTCAAGTGTAAGCACCTAACTTGCTAACTGTCAAGTAGATTCCACAAGAAAAAGTTAGTTATTTTCCTGGCAAAAGAAATAATGGATAATTAGAATTTGCAATATTAATGGACATAGATTTTTTTGAACTTATGTCTTATGAGAGAATTGGAAAATGTAGAAATGACAAATAACTGTCTTCTATTGAATATTTCTTCTGCCATAAATTGAACTTAATTTTATTCTTTCTGAATATACTATTCAAATACTATTTACTGACACACAGCAGTTTGATAAAAAAAAAATCATGTGGGACATTCCAAAAAATGTCAGCATACATTTCCAGTATTTATGTGTGCCTAGCACCATATCTGAGACTCAATAAGCAATTAAATGCATTAATGCATAAACAAATGGAGGAAAGAAAATATTCAACTTTTTCATAATGTATATCAAAATCACTTGACACAGCATATCTCTCAAATTCCATGATGGTGTACAAAATATTTCTCTCCCTCCCTCCCTCCCTTCTTCCTTCCTTTCTCTTTCTTCCTTTCTTCCTTTCTTCCTTTCTTCCTTTCTTCCTTTCTTCCTTTCTTCCTTTCTTCCTTTCTTCCTTTCTTCCTTTCTTCCTTTCTTCCTTTCTTCCTTTCTTCCTTTCTTCCTTTCTTCCTTTCTTCCTTTCTTCCTTTCTTCCTTTCTTCCTTTCTTCCTTTCTTCCTTTCTTCCTTTCTTCCTTTCTTCCTTTCTTCCTTTCTTCCTTTCTTCCTTTCTTCCTTTCTTCCTTTCTTCCTTTCTTCCTTTCTTCCTTTCTTCCTTTCTTCCTTTCTTCCTTTCTTCCTTTCTTCCTTTCTTCCTTTCTTCCTTTCTTCCTTTCTTCCTTTCTTCCTTTCTTCCTTTCTTCCTTTCTTCCTTTCTTCCTTTCTTCCTTTCTTCCTTTCTTCCTTTCTTCCTTTCTTCCTTTCTTCCTTTCTTCCTTTCTTCCTTTCTTCCTTTCTTCCTTTCTTCCTTTCTTCCTTTCTTCCTTTCTTCCTTTCTTCCTTTCTTCCTTTCTTCCTTTCTTCCTTTCTTCCTTTCTTCCTTTCTTCCTTTCTTCCTTTCTTCCTTTCTTCCTTTCTTCCTTTCTTCCTTTCTTCCTTTCTTCCTTTCTTCCTTTCTTCCTTTCTTCCTTTCTTCCTTTCTTCCTTTCTTCCTTTCTTCCTTTCTTCCTTTCTTCCTTTCTTCCTTTCTTCCTTTCTTCCTTTCTTCCTTTCTTCCTTTCTTCCTTTCTTCCTTTCTTCCTTTCTTCCTTTCTTCCTTTCTTCCTTTCTTCCTTTCTTCCTTTCTTCCTTTCTTCCTTTCTTCCTTTCTTCCTTTCTTCCTTTCTTCCTTTCTTCCTTTCTTCCTTTCTTCCTTTCTTCCTTTCTTCCTTTCTTCCTTTCTTCCTTTCTTCCTTTCTTCCTTTCTTCCTTTCTTCCTTTCTTCCTTTCTTCCTTTCTTCCTTTCTTCCTTTCTTCCTTTCTTCCTTTCTTCCTTTCTTCCTTTCTTCCTTTCTTCCTTTCTTCCTTTCTTCCTTTCTTCCTTTCTTCCTTTCTTCCTTTCTTCCTTTCTTCCTTTCTTCCTTTCTTCCTTTCTTCCTTTCTTCCTTTCTTCCTTTCTTCCTTTCTTCCTTTCTTCCTTTCTTCCTTTCTTCCTTTCTTCCTTTCTTCCTTTCTTCCTTTCTTCCTTTCTTCCTTTCTTCCTTTCTTCCTTTCTTCCTTTCTTCCTTTCTTCCTTTCTTCCTTTCTTCCTTTCTTCCTTTCTTCCTTTCTTCCTTTCTTCCTTTCTTCCTTTCTTCCTTTCTTCCTTTCTTCCTTTCTTCCTTTCTTCCTTTCTTCCTTTCTTCCTTTCTTCCTTTCTTCCTTTCTTCCTTTCTTCCTTTCTTCCTTTCTTCCTTTCTTCCTTTCTTCCTTTCTTCCTTTCTTCCTTTCTTCCTTTCTTCCTTTCTTCCTTTCTTCCTTTCTTCCTTTCTTCCTTTCTTCCTTTCTTCCTTTCTTCCTTTCTTCCTTTCTTCCTTTCTTCCTTTCTTCCTTTCTTCCTTTCTTCCTTTCTTCCTTTCTTCCTTTCTTCCTTTCTTCCTTTCTTCCTTTCTTCCTTTCTTCCTTTCTTCCTTTCTTCCTTTCTTCCTTTCTTCCTTTCTTCCTTTCTTCCTTTCTTCCTTTCTTCCTTTCTTCCTTTCTTCCTTTCTTCCTTTCTTCCTTTCTTCCTTTCTTCCTTTCTTCCTTTCTTCCTTTCTTCCTTTCTTCCTTTCTTCCTTTCTTCCTTTCTTCCTTTCTTCCTTTCTTCCTTTCTTCCTTTCTTCCTTTCTTCCTTTCTTCCTTTCTTCCTTTCTTCCTTTCTTCCTTTCTTCCTTTCTTCCTTTCTTCCTTTCTTCCTTTCTTCCTTTCTTCCTTTCTTCCTTTCTTCCTTTCTTCCTTTCTTCCTTTCTTCCTTTCTTCCTTTCTTCCTTTCTTCCTTTCTTCCTTTCTTCCTTTCTTCCTTTCTTCCTTTCTTCCTTTCTTCCTTTCTTCCTTTCTTCCTTTCTTCCTTTCTTCCTTTCTTCCTTTCTTCCTTTCTTCCTTTCTTCCTTTCTTCCTTTCTTCCTTTCTTCCTTTCTTCCTTTCTTCCTTTCTTCCTTTCTTCCTTTCTTCCTTTCTTCCTTTCTTCCTTTCTTCCTTTCTTCCTTTCTTCCTTTCTTCCTTTCTTCCTTTCTTCCTTTCTTCCTTTCTTCCTTTCTTCCTTTCTTCCTTTCTTCCTTTCTTCCTTTCTTCCTTTCTTCCTTTCTTCCTTTCTTCCTTTCTTCCTTTCTTCCTTTCTTCCTTTCTTCCTTTCTTCCTTTCTTCCTTTCTTCCTTTCTTCCTTTCTTCCTTTCTTCCTTTCTTCCTTTCTTCCTTTCTTCCTTTCTTCCTTTCTTCCTTTCTTCCTTTCTTCCTTTCTTCCTTTCTTCCTTTCTTCCTTTCTTCCTTTCTTCCTTTCTTCCTTTCTTCCTTTCTTCCTTTCTTCCTTTCTTCCTTTCTTCCTTTCTTCCTTTCTTCCTTTCTTCCTTTCTTCCTTTCTTCCTTTCTTCCTTTCTTCCTTTCTTCCTTTCTTCCTTTCTTCCTTTCTTCCTTTCTTCCTTTCTTCCTTTCTTCCTTTCTTCCTTTCTTCCTTTCTTCCTTTCTTCCTTTCTTCCTTTCTTCCTTTCTTCCTTTCTTCCTTTCTTCCTTTCTTCCTTTCTTCCTTTCTTCCTTTCTTCCTTTCTTCCTTTCTTCCTTTCTTCCTTTCTTCCTTTCTTCCTTTCTTCCTTTCTTCCTTTCTTCCTTTCTTCCTTTCTTCCTTTCTTCCTTTCTTCCTTTCTTCCTTTCTTCCTTTCTTCCTTTCTTCCTTTCTTCCTTTCTTCCTTTCTTCCTTTCTTCCTTTCTTCCTTTCTTCCTTTCTTCCTTTCTTCCTTTCTTCCTTTCTTCCTTTCTTCCTTTCTTCCTTTCTTCCTTTCTTCCTTTCTTCCTTTCTTCCTTTCTTCCTTTCTTCCTTTCTTCCTTTCTTCCTTTCTTCCTTTCTTCCTTTCTTCCTTTCTTCCTTTCTTCCTTTCTTCCTTTCTTCCTTTCTTCCTTTCTTCCTTTCTTCCTTTCTTCCTTTCTTCCTTTCTTCCTTTCTTCCTTTCTTCCTTTCTTCCTTTCTTCCTTTCTTCCTTTCTTCCTTTCTTCCTTTCTTCCTTTCTTCCTTTCTTCCTTTCTTCCTTTCTTCCTTTCTTCCTTTCTTCCTTTCTTCCTTTCTTCCTTTCTTCCTTTCTTCCTTTCTTCCTTTCTTCCTTTCTTCCTTTCTTCCTTTCTTCCTTTCTTCCTTTCTTCCTTTCTTCCTTTCTTCCTTTCTTCCTTTCTTCCTTTCTTCCTTTCTTCCTTTCTTCCTTTCTTCCTTTCTTCCTTTCTTCCTTTCTTCCTTTCTTCCTTTCTTCCTTTCTTCCTTTCTTCCTTTCTTCCTTTCTTCCTTTCTTCCTTTCTTCCTTTCTTCCTTTCTTCCTTTCTTCCTTTCTTCCTTTCTTCCTTTCTTCCTTTCTTCCTTTCTTCCTTTCTTCCTTTCTTCCTTTCTTCCTTTCTTCCTTTCTTCCTTTCTTCCTTTCTTCCTTTCTTCCTTTCTTCCTTTCTTCCTTTCTTCCTTTCTTCCTTTCTTCCTTTCTTCCTTTCTTCCTTTCTTCCTTTCTTCCTTTCTTCCTTTCTTCCTTTCTTCCTTTCTTCCTTTCTTCCTTTCTTCCTTTCTTCCTTTCTTCCTTTCTTCCTTTCTTCCTTTCTTCCTTTCTTCCTTTCTTCCTTTCTTCCTTTCTTCCTTTCTTCCTTTCTTCCTTTCTTCCTTTCTTCCTTTCTTCCTTTCTTCCTTTCTTCCTTTCTTCCTTTCTTCCTTTCTTCCTTTCTTCCTTTCTTCCTTTCTTCCTTTCTTCCTTTCTTCCTTTCTTCCTTTCTTCCTTTCTTCCTTTCTTCCTTTCTTCCTTTCTTCCTTTCTTCCTTTCTTCCTTTCTTCCTTTCTTCCTTTCTTCCTTTCTTCCTTTCTTCCTTTCTTCCTTTCTTCCTTTCTTCCTTTCTTCCTTTCTTCCTTTCTTCCTTTCTTCCTTTCTTCCTTTCTTCCTTTCTTCCTTTCTTCCTTTCTTCCTTTCTTCCTTTCTTCCTTTCTTCCTTTCTTCCTTTCTTCCTTTCTTCCTTTCTTCCTTTCTTCCTTTCTTCCTTTCTTCCTTTCTTCCTTTCTTCCTTTCTTCCTTTCTTCCTTTCTTCCTTTCTTCCTTTCTTCCTTTCTTCCTTTCTTCCTTTCTTCCTTTCTTCCTTTCTTCCTTTCTTCCTTTCTTCCTTTCTTCCTTTCTTCCTTTCTTCCTTTCTTCCTTTCTTCCTTTCTTCCTTTCTTCCTTTCTTCCTTTCTTCCTTTCTTCCTTTCTTCCTTTCTTCCTTTCTTCCTTTCTTCCTTTCTTCCTTTCTTCCTTTCTTCCTTTCTTCCTTTCTTCCTTTCTTCCTTTCTTCCTTTCTTCCTTTCTTCCTTTCTTCCTTTCTTCCTTTCTTCCTTTCTTCCTTTCTTCCTTTCTTCCTTTCTTCCTTTCTTCCTTTCTTCCTTTCTTCCTTTCTTCCTTTCTTCCTTTCTTCCTTTCTTCCTTTCTTCCTTTCTTCCTTTCTTCCTTTCTTCCTTTCTTCCTTTCTTCCTTTCTTCCTTTCTTCCTTTCTTCCTTTCTTCCTTTCTTCCTTTCTTCCTTTCTTCCTTTCTTCCTTTCTTCCTTTCTTCCTTTCTTCCTTTCTTCCTTTCTTCCTTTCTTCCTTTCTTCCTTTCTTCCTTTCTTCCTTTCTTCCTTTCTTCCTTTCTTCCTTTCTTCCTTTCTTCCTTTCTTCCTTTCTTCCTTTCTTCCTTTCTTCCTTTCTTCCTTTCTTCCTTTCTTCCTTTCTTCCTTTCTTCCTTTCTTCCTTTCTTCCTTTCTTCCTTTCTTCCTTTCTTCCTTTCTTCCTTTCTTCCTTTCTTCCTTTCTTCCTTTCTTCCTTTCTTCCTTTCTTCCTTTCTTCCTTTCTTCCTTTCTTCCTTTCTTCCTTTCTTCCTTTCTTCCTTTCTTCCTTTCTTCCTTTCTTCCTTTCTTCCTTTCTTCCTTTCTTCCTTTCTTCCTTTCTTCCTTTCTTCCTTTCTTCCTTTCTTCCTTTCTTCCTTTCTTCCTTTCTTCCTTTCTTCCTTTCTTCCTTTCTTCCTTTCTTCCTTTCTTCCTTTCTTCCTTTCTTCCTTTCTTCCTTTCTTCCTTTCTTCCTTTCTTCCTTTCTTCCTTTCTTCCTTTCTTCCTTTCTTCCTTTCTTCCTTTCTTCCTTTCTTCCTTTCTTCCTTTCTTCCTTTCTTCCTTTCTTCCTTTCTTCCTTTCTTCCTTTCTTCCTTTCTTCCTTTCTTCCTTTCTTCCTTTCTTCCTTTCTTCCTTTCTTCCTTTCTTCCTTTCTTCCTTTCTTCCTTTCTTCCTTTCTTCCTTTCTTCCTTTCTTCCTTTCTTCCTTTCTTCCTTTCTTCCTTTCTTCCTTTCTTCCTTTCTTCCTTTCTTCCTTTCTTCCTTTCTTCCTTTCTTCCTTTCTTCCTTTCTTCCTTTCTTCCTTTCTTCCTTTCTTCCTTTCTTCCTTTCTTCCTTTCTTCCTTTCTTCCTTTCTTCCTTTCTTCCTTTCTTCCTTTCTTCCTTTCTTCCTTTCTTCCTTTCTTCCTTTCTTCCTTTCTTCCTTTCTTCCTTTCTTCCTTTCTTCCTTTCTTCCTTTCTTCCTTTCTTCCTTTCTTCCTTTCTTCCTTTCTTCCTTTCTTCCTTTCTTCCTTTCTTCCTTTCTTCCTTTCTTCCTTTCTTCCTTTCTTCCTTTCTTCCTTTCTTCCTTTCTTCCTTTCTTCCTTTCTTCCTTTCTTCCTTTCTTCCTTTCTTCCTTTCTTCCTTTCTTCCTTTCTTCCTTTCTTCCTTTCTTCCTTTCTTCCTTTCTTCCTTTCTTCCTTTCTTCCTTTCTTCCTTTCTTCCTTTCTTCCTTTCTTCCTTTCTTCCTTTCTTCCTTTCTTCCTTTCTTCCTTTCTTCCTTTCTTCCTTTCTTCCTTTCTTCCTTTCTTCCTTTCTTCCTTTCTTCCTTTCTTCCTTTCTTCCTTTCTTCCTTTCTTCCTTTCTTCCTTTCTTCCTTTCTTCCTTTCTTCCTTTCTTCCTTTCTTCCTTTCTTCCTTTCTTCCTTTCTTCCTTTCTTCCTTTCTTCCTTTCTTCCTTTCTTCCTTTCTTCCTTTCTTCCTTTCTTCCTTTCTTCCTTTCTCAGTTAGGGCACATGCCCAGGTTGCGGGCTAGATCCCCAGTGTGAGTTGTGCAGGAGGCAGCCGATCAATGATTCCCTCTCATCATTGATCTCTCTCTATCTCTCTCTCTTCCTCTCTGAAATCTATAAAAATATATATTTTTAAGAAGGCTGTGCTACATTTTAAGTTAAGTACTACTTAGCTGTAAAAGAAGAAAGGAAACCCTACCATTTGGTGACAATGTGGACGAATCTGGAGTTTATTATGCTAAGTGACAAAAGCCAGTCAGAGAAAGACTCATACCAATGATTTCACTGATATATAGAATCTAATGAACAAAATGAACTGATGCGCAAAATAGAAACAGAGACATAGGTATATGGAGCAGGCTGACAGCTGTCAGAGGGGAGGGGGGTTAGAGGCTGGAAGAAAGAAGGTGAAGGGATTAAGAAAAAAATCTCTATCTCCTTCTCCATCTCTCTCTCTCTCTATCTCTATAAAAGGCATAGACACAGACAACAGTGTGTGATAGCCAGAGGGAAGGGGGGGTAGGAGGGCAGTTGGAGGTGAGTAAATGGGTGTAGGAGGTGAGGGAGAGGAAAAGAGACTCACCTTGGGGCAATGGGTGCAGGATGCAGATGATGTACTGTTGAGTTGTACACTTGAAACATGTATGGTTTTGTGAAGCAATGTCATCCCAGTAAATTCAATTTAAAAAGAAATTCATTAAAAAATATGATGTTTATATTTCAGGGAGGGTCTGCAGTAAGATTTAGTGAAAGCATTGGTTTCCTAGTATTACTGACAAAAGATCATGATGCTCTGTTGAAAAGGGGACTTCCTTAATATCTTATAATTATATTAGAGGCCCAGTGCACAAAATTTGTGCATGGAAGGAGGGGGTCCCTCAGCCCAACCTGCACCCTCTCCAATCCAGGACCCCTTGGGGATGTCTGACTGCTGGTTTAAGCCCAATCGGGCCTGCAGGGATCGGGCCTAAACAGGCAGTCAGACATCCCTCTTACAATCCTGGATCACTGGCTCCTAACCGCTCACCTGCCTGCCTGCCTGCCTGCCTGATTGTTCCTAACCACCTTTGCCTGCTGGCCTGATTGCCCTGCTGGCCCTAACTGCACCCCTGCCAGCCTGATTGCCCCTAACTCTCCTCCCCTGCTGGCCTGATCACCCCCTACCTGCTTCGCCCTGCCAGCCTGATCCCCCTTAACCGCCTCTGCCTGGGCCTCTGCCACTGTGGTTTTGTCTGGAAGGATGTCTGGTCTAATTAGCATATTACCCTTTTATTAATATATATAGCATCAGGAAATGGCTTCATTTGGTAATCTAAAATGAAAAAGGATTAGTGTATGCACATGTAAATACCTACAGCATACAGATTTCAGAGTCACTCTTGGTATCATAGTCCTACCACTTAAAAGTGAATTATTTCAAAATTTTTTTGCAATCAAGACATAAGATATAATAGACAATCAATATGCAGAATGGCAGCAAAACATCATATAAACTATGCATTTTTCCTTGTTAAAGTCTTATGTGAGCCATGAATTATGCAAAACTACCAAGAGATCCTATTAAATAGGTGATACATCTTTAGGATCCTAAGACATGAAAGACCATTTGAGCTTTTCTCTCAAGATTATTACAGATTTATCAGAAATCCTCAGAGTCTGAAAGTTTTAAATGGAAGTAAGATAGTGAGGATATATTGCAAATTATATGCTGATGGAAGAGAAACAATACAGAAAAATAATTTGACAAAGTAATGAAAATTATTTATTTAGTAGGCCACTCATTTGTTCAAAAATGCAATTTATAAAGTAACAGCCCTATTACAGCAGTATTATCATTGGTTAGCACAAGTACTTTGAAGCAATTTTCATTAATATGCACAACATATTACACAATAAGAATTTATTTTAACTTATCTGGCAGAATTCAGTGTATTTTTAGAAGTCCTATTTAATGCTTTAAAATATGATTGTCAAATTATTGGAATTATTAGTAATAGAACTGCCACTCAAGCATGACTTAGGAGACCCTGATTAATTATGAGAATAGTAGGTTCAGATGGTCTTTTATGGGCAAGATTATGACTTTAACACTTAAAACTGGTGCCCTGTCTGGAAGCCATTCAAACTCTTGGATGAGATGTAGAAAAGCTGGGTAGTCAGCTTGTTGCTTTCTTTAAATAATTCTCTCCAGTTTATTAGTTTCTCTTTAATGTCTAATTAGTTTGGTAAAACCAAGGCTGATGATTTCAATCATATTTGTGTACAGAAGCAAACTAGTAGATAATCTGGTTAGCCAACGAAAGAAATGACAAAATGCCTTTTGGCACAATTTAAACAATATAATTTTTACCCTACAAAATGTCTAATTTCAGTGATTTTATATAGGTTGCTGTTAAATTGTCCCAAATAGACACACCGTTTTAGTGTAAAACCAAGGCTGATGATTTCAATCATATTTGTGTACAGAAGCAAACTAGTAGATAATCTGGTTAGCCAACGAAAGAAATGACAAAATGCCTTTTGGCACAATTTAAACAATATAATTTTTACCCTACAAAATGTCTAATTTCAGTGATTTTATATAGGTTGCTGTTAAATTGTCCCAAATACACACACCGTTTTCGTGTAAATAAATGCACACTACCATAGTACTTTCAAAATAAAATATTGTAAAGAAACAGATAATAAATTAAATGTGATTCTGCTATTTCAAATGCTTGGAAACATGATTTAATGTATCACTTTGGGGATGACTTGGATTTATATATCAACACACACACACACACACACAGAACCTTGATGCTTTGTTACCATTAGCAATCTGCAATTATCGTATTGTTTGTCATAGCCAAAGTTTTCACTGAAAACGGTGAAAAGGGTAAAAAAGGAAGGCTGTTGTTATTAGCTCATCAACCTTCATCCAAGAGTTGGCATAGATTGTTTAAGGGACTTTGGAGCCATAACTGGCTGTGATCTAAGGTGAGTAACTTGACCTGTTGATTTCCTCAGTGTCTTCTTTTTAAAATAGGGAGAAGACAGCATGGTATGTGGGGCTGTTAAGATGTGTGCTGTTCTGTGCTTTCAGCTTTCTGCTTCGTATCCCAGGGAACTCTACTGCTGCAGGCTGCACGCTCAGTCTCCCAGTCAACTGCAACATTCGCCAACGGGAGGCAATGAGGAACTCTTGAGCTATAGGAAAGAAGAAGCCAAAGTTTACCCCTAGCCTCTCTGTATTAGTTTGGCAGAACTATCATAACAAAATACCACAGACAGGCTGCCTTAAACAACAGAAGTATGTTATTTCACAGTTTTGGAGGTTAGAAGTCCAAGATCAAGGTTTTGGGAGATCTATTCTTAAGCGTGGCTTGCACTTGGCCGCCTTTTCACTGTGTCCTCGTATGACTTTTTCTCCATGTGCACACTTATATTTTCTTCCACAGCTTTTATCATGTGCTCAGTCTTTTAGGGTGTCTCCTTTTTACTACACTGAACACTTGGCTTTTGGAAAGTCTATCCCCTGGTTTGCTTCCTCTGTTTAGATTTATTTGTAAGACCTTGCATGTAACTATGGCATTATTTACAACTTATGTTTAAGACTCACAGGTCACATATCTGAAACAGACCTTTACCTCAGGCACCACTTGTGCATATAATCAACTGTATGTGAACTATTTCTAATGGAAGATCTTAAAGGCTGGTGGATATATAAATGTGTTGAGTTGACTATGTTGCATCTTCCTAAAAATTGTCCCATAGCGATGAATGATTCCACCATCCAAAAGTGTTTCTGAACCTCAAATCATCTATTTCTAATATCTTCTCTATTTAAAAATATACTGGTACCTAATTATAACACTAAATATATCCCTATTAACATTGCTACAATCTTTCCTGATAGCCTCATAATTTCATCATTTCATCACTTTCTAGAAAGTTTAGATTATTTTAAGCCCTCAAATAATAACCTTTTTTCATTTTTAATACAGAGATACTAAAATGAACATACACATACACACACACACACATATGGCTGACATCATGAAGCTGAACATTTAACTGAGGAGACTGAAAATAGATAATTGCAAAATATTTTATACATATAATAATAGAACATGGAGTCTAAGGCTATCACATGAGACATAGATAGATGTTGGCTCTTTGTCTGAATAAGCTTAAAGCCAGAATTATACTCAGAATATTGAAAAGTTCCACATCAACCTAAATTGAAAACAAAACAAATGCCTATTATTTAAAATTAAAAAGGTCCATATTTAGCAATAAGTTTTATATTTTGTTTCCTTGATTGTTTAGTTTCATGAATTGCTTTGTTTGTGTGGGCAATTGGGGCTCAATAACATGTTGTTTTTTTCAAGCATTTTGAATGTTTGGCCAATTTAATATCTAAGTATTTGGATTCAAACCACAAAGGAAGGGCATGGCATGAAATGCTTAATTCATTGTACAGGACAGTGTTTTATGAATATGTAGAAAAATATATATACTTCATATCTTGTATTTGCTTCACAAAAAATGGAAACATTTGGTGCTTGCCTGTTGTTTCTAGTCACATAATTTGAATAGTTTTATATGGGGAGCATTCTTATGACATTTAATTAAAGTTATAGGTGTATAAGATTGACAAAAATCATTAAACATTAACAATTAAAATAGAAGATACACTGTTAAGTAGCTTTATATCATGAGTAAATTTTATTTAAAAATAACTGTGCAGAAAAAATCCAACAAGATTAAACTTTGAAAAATGCATTATAATTGCTCTCTTGGGAAAGTAATATGAGAACAGATTTTCAGTGGGAGGGAGCAACCTGGAATATTATAGTAGCAGAAGATACCTAATAGTCACTGACAGTGAATTAGACATTAGACATAATGTGAAAGTTAAAAAAAATAAAGCCTTAAACATTCATGTTTTGAATTTTCTATTCACATTTATATTGAAGTATGCACAATGTTTTCAATTGCATGAAATTATGTAGAGTTAAGAAATATATAAATCATAAATCTACTATAAAGACACTGATGATTCACATTGACCCAAATGAAGATAACCACTCAAATAGAGAACATAACACAGAAAGTTCAGATAATCTGTCCCATTTTAACACAGCTTAAAACATTTGTTTTTTTAATCATTAAAAACATAGAACTTAATTTTCTAACAGTAGCAAAATTAGAAACATTCAATTAGCTTTAACATATTTTCAATATTTCAGAACATATGCTCTTAAACACTAAGACATAAGTGAGACTAGCTTTGCTATATATATATATATCATGATAGGCATCAATTTGGTTACAAGTATAAACTTTGATTCAGTATGTAGAGCAATATCTTCACTAAAAATCTGTACTGATATTAATGACTCAAAGTTTTAAGAAGTTTGACAACAAAGTATCAAAGGAAATGCATAAGAGGTTTTTGTAATAGATTCCATTAGCACAGGGTAGAGCAGGAAAAATTGATTTCCTATATCCCAGTTGAAAAATTAGCCTGAGAAGCACAATATAAAGGAGCTAAAACCTAACAGGTAAGTATTGTTGAGATAGAAGGTTGACCCAAACAAATGCTTCTCTCTCTAACATACTTTCTTGAGCTTTCCTGTATATGTTGAGAAAAAGTATTTTCATAATATATCATGAATTACACAGTATACTTTAAGGTCTCCTTTAAGGTGCTTTTTAAGAGTCTATGTAATTTTTTGTCCATTGATTAAAGTTAAATACAAGATGGATGCCATCTAACAAATGGTCATACATTTAGGCTCCACTAGGGCTTACTATTCCTTTAATGAAAACCACTGCCAGGGGTTAAAATTAGTAAATAATGACACGGGCACTCATTGTGTGTGAGGAAGTCTAGGGTTTCTATCAGTTTGTTGTAAAACCTGCCAACACGCATAATATGGAACAGGAATATATCACTGATCCAATCTTTATATTGGTTACATGAACTCTATTGGGCATTCTTTGGATGAGAAGAGCTGTTTCTGATGATGAAAACAATACTATAATTGATATATTCTACTATTATATCACAGTTGTCAAATCTTTCAAAATATATCTACATTGACTACCACACCTGCCCTTTCAAGTGGGTGTGAAAGAAAAATGAAACTCAGAGAAATTAAGAACCTTATAGAATATTACAAAACCATACACTTAATTGTATTTGACCTGGCTAGTCACTTTCTTTGTCAGTTAATAAAAATTCTTTACAGATCTTAAAAGTGCTTTAAAAAACCCTATATTTTTCTTGCAAGAAAATAGGACTCGCAAGACATTATTACCCTCCCCACCCCCAGTGATTCTCCTCTCATGGTGTTCAGGCCCCACAAAGTCCTTTCCAACGTGGAATCAAGTTGACTGGTATAACCTAGGCTATTGTAGAAATTACAGAATGTGACTTCAAAGCTAGGTCTTAGAAGGCACGTTGGCATCTGTGTTCTATTGCATCACTCTCTCTGTAATAAATCACCTCTAACACCTTCAAGGATAGGTCCATGTGGTGAGAAACTGAAGAATCCTGCCAACAGCCTGCTTGATTTGCTGGTTCTGGATTGAGCCCCTCATGAAAATGAGTCCTGTAGCCATAGTCGGGCCTTCAGGTGACTGGAACCACAGCCATCATCTTAACAGCCACCTGAGGAGAGATTCAGAGCCAGACCACTCAGCGGAGCTGCTGCAGAATTCCCCACCCACAGAAACTGCATGAGAGAATTTCATTGTTCTAAGTCATCAAGTTCGTGGATAATTTACTGTGCAGCTAGATAACTAACAAAACTGTTGACCATACTGGCCATCTAGTACTATTTTTTTTTACAAATTGACATATAGTTATATTATATTCTCTATGATGACATTTCCACTTGCTCTCCAAATATTTAAGAAAAAATGTTTCATTCATATATGGTAATAACAATATAAAACATAAAAACAAACAAAAACGAGTTACTCCACACAATGAATAATTTCCTCAAGAGAAAAACAGTGGAAGTCAATAATGGTTTCTTCCAAATTCCTGATATTCATCCCAGCAAAAATATTTTTGAGACTCTGACATGTGCTGACAGAGAAAATAACATAAACATTCCCTTCACTACTGGTGATTACATTCCAGAGTGGGAGATAGAAAATAAACAGTGAAGTCAATCAGACTGTAGTGAGTGCTATGGAAAAGAATATATCCACTGGCAGGAGCAAAAAGCAGGGAAGTGGCATGAGCTATTTTTTTATTTGTTTGTTTGTTTGTTTTTAGTAGAATCTATGGACTACCAGTGGATGCTGGAAAATGCAACCACTGTGTCTAGAAATTAAGCATGATACCTGATTTTTCATGTTAACATTTCCAGTTGAAAATGCGGGGCAAGCGTAGCCAATTGATGGATTCAGCTATGTGACTATACTTTAGCCATAAGATGTCAAGGCTAAAACTGTAAAGAGATAGTACTTTTATCCTACTCTCACACCAGCAAGTTAGCCTGCCATAGAACATCAGGGACCACGCTGCCTTGCTGAGTTCACTCTATTGAGTGTTGGGCCAGTAGCTGCTATTCAGAATATTCACTTTAGGTAGCTAATAAAATGCATGACTTCTTGGTCAGAGACAAAGACCATTTATCCGTATATTCTATTGGTTTCCTCTACATCAGTTTCCACAGGGTAGCGCAGTGAGAGCCAGAAGTCACCGGCACATGCAGAGGGTGCACCACAGGAGAAAACGCTCAAAATGGAGAAACCCTGCTCCTATGTAGGGCTACTCATGCCCTGTCTATCCTCCCCTCCATAGAGAAAAAGAGCAACAGGAATACTTATTATCTTAACTATGGAAAGTAAGCGAATATCTCTGGGTGTGAAGGGGAAGCCATCTTTGTTTATTACTGCAGAATATAAACAAGTTTCTTCCACAAAAGGGAAAATAACACCTAAATATCCTGAACTATCTCTGAACACAAAAGATTGTCTGTAAATGCTTTTGCTCAAGAGACTCCACAGGTGCAGGAAAGCAAGAAATCCATGGGAAAATATCTTCCAAAACAAGGAAGACTAGCGGGGGAAAGAAGCATTTTCAGATTTGGTAGTGAGATTCAGGGTCTTCAAAATGTAGAATATTCTGCAAACATTTAAGGCAAGTCAGACGCTGGATGGACAAAGGAATGTTACATGACTGCTAAAGTGGACCTCAAAAAGGTGCTGATTCATTAGCAACACAATGGGGACAGAAGCTGTTAAAAATATAGTAACAGAAGTTCCAGGAATTATGTAATAAAATAACAACAAGAAAGGCAGCAGCAACAATAATCATAATAATAAATTTCAAAAATAAAAGACAATATTTTCCTACGGCTCTATTGTGTGAATGAGAAAACTTTTATGAGATGCCTTCCAACAGAATTTGTTTCTGTTTCCATGGTCTAGGATTGGATCCCAAGCCCTTTTCTGAAAGTGCCACCAGTGTAAAGAGTATGGAATTAGCAGAATTGGCTTAATCAACTGAGGTGGATATGAGAATGACCACCAGAGGGTGCAATGGGAATGGCAACTGACCCAGATTGGGAGGATCAAGAAACTGAACTGAAATCCCAGACTGCTAAGAGTAGGTGTAGTAGGAAGAAACTATTGGAAGGCAGTGGAAAAAAGAGTCCCAGTGGAAAAGAGTGGTATAGGTATAGAGTTTTTTCAGGAACAGAAGGGAGTTCAATTTAAATAGAATTTTGATTTCAACAGTGTAGTTACCATAAATAAGACTAAAAAGGGGCAAATAAGGTTTAATCACAAGGAGTCAAGCACAAGACTGTTCACATTTCCCTAAGGGCTCTGGTTTTATACTATACAATATAATAATTTTAGCACAATTAATTCCACAGTTTCATACAACACATATCCTACACTAACATGTAATTTCAAAATTTGGAACTACTTTTATAAAATGTATCCATATGTATTACTTGGAAAATCAGCCTATGTCTCCATAAATGATAATACATTTTTATTATTGCATACTATGTTAGAATAAATTAAAAGTCAAGGTGAGAGCAATGGTTATAGGTAATGAGGGAAAGGTATCTATATATATAAAAGCCTAAGCAACCATTATGACTGAATGACCATAATGACAAGTTGACCAGTCACTATGACGTGCACTGACCACCAGGGGGCAGATGCTCAATGCAGGAGCTGCCCCCTGGTGGTCAGTGCACTCCCACAGCCAACCTCCTGTGGCCCACTGACCTCCCGTGGAGACTCCCTCTGGCCGGCCAGCCCCCCCATAGGCCCCAATTTGGGGGCCAGCCAGCAAACCTCCCAGTTTCCCTCCCCCTGGTGGCTGGCCCCTTGATAGGCCTCAATCGCCGGCCAGGCCAAGGGACCCCACCCATGAATGAATTCGTGCACCAGGCCTCTAGTCTCTCTCTCTCTCTCTCTCTCTCTCTCTCTCTCTCT